>NW_010167316.1:1782-44472 GCF_000695765.1 Mesitornis unicolor
AGAAATGAAGGGTACAGGGGTTTTTGTTAAGATGTGTAGAATTTCCAGGTGGCTCTTACTTCTACATGGGACCAGGACCTCTAAAAAGCACACCAGGTAACCATTGCCATGTGAAAATAAGACAGCTGAACAACCTTTTGTCAGATGGTTGTATGCTTTTTGCAGATTTTGTAAGTAGAAGAGTGTGATTTATGATCATAATACATTCAAGTAAGTTTGAAATCACCTTCCTGTGGGAGCTATGCGCTGTTCTGTCAGAAAGCAGAGGAGATAGCAGGACAGTGGACAAGTGTGGAGATGCTTAGAAACACTTTGGAAGGGAAAAACCAATGGCCAAGAACTGGCATTTGAAAAATAGACCCAGACTTTTACTCTTGACTTTCAAGACCCGAGATTGAGGAGTTCAGAAGTATGAGAGGCGGGTAGTGAACTGCTAAGAGACACATTTGCCTGAGTCAACGTATTTGGCTGTGAAATGGCATTCTTCTACTACTGTCGCTGTTAGAAAATGTGGGGAGGATCATGAAACCAAAAAATGAATCCGCTGGGAAATGTGGAAGAATTATCAGAATTACCATGAAAACAAGCTGTGTTACTCAAATTACACGTTGCCAAAATGTGTGCATAGCCTTAATGCTTCCATCCCTTAATGCTTTTCTTTTTCTGTACCATTTTCCTGCTTGAGTCCCTGTAAAAGAGCCTTGCAAAGTATGGGCACAGAATTTGCTGTCATCTTCCTTTGTTTTCCCTTATTCAAAACTCTGAAATCAAGTTTTAGGGTTCCTGAACTATCGCAGTTGCTTCTCTAATAGTGTGCAGACTCAAGCAGTCACGTATGTTGCTTTTTACAGACAGATGTATGGATATATATATGTAAGTATGTGTACATATGTGCATATATAAAATCTTTATGAACTAAAAATCTGGACGCAATTTTCCTGTGGCAAACCTGTGCAGACTCACTCAGAGCTGCCACAGGGGCCAAGCGCTTCTGAAGGTGAACTTGCAATGGTCTGTGCCATCGGAACGGAGCAGGAGGTTCCCTACGTGAGCTTTTGGGAAGGCTGTGGATCTCCCCTGCTAGGACATGCGTTAGTGGGCAGGAAAGAGCTTACAGGTTAAGAGCGTGAAGTTACTTTTCCACCATCTGACCTTTCTCACATGCCAGCACAGAGCAGCTTTTCTGTAGCGTCAAAAGATGTTATTGTTTGCCAGGATAACCAATAAATCCTCTTGTACGAATGCATCTGTTATGTTTTTTTAAAAAGTGTGCTACTATTAGTAATTTTATTAGTGGAGCTGCATTTTTCCTTCATCACTGTCTGTATAAATTTGCATATTTAACATATTCTGCTACTTTTCAGTATTGCCCAGGTCCTTCCTTAAGGTGCACTGTAATAGCAAGTGACAACAGAAGATCTGTTCTGTAATGTAGGAGTGGAGAGGGATCCAGCTCGCAGCACCAGGCTGTCAATTGCAAAGACTTTCAAACATTTATTATCCAAAGGATTTTATTTTTTTCTGAAATTTGTAGGTTGTTTTATTTTTCTCCTGCTCCATTAACTTTTATTCTACAAGTACTACAGTTGAAATCAAGTAAGTATGATCTGATTTGCTTCACTGATCTTGCTAGGATCTCGTTTGGAGTTATTAGTTGTTTATTCATGGATATTGTCCCTGCTCTGCGTGTCATAACTGATAACTGAGTGCTCTCAGTCTACTGCACTACAAAGCCAATGGGATTTGCAGAAATGCAAGCACTTATCTGTTCAGATCCTGGATGTGCAGCATGAATGAAGGTAGAGCTGGGCTGTCCTTACAAAAATCACTGCTGTGTGTCACATTTAGGTCTTTGTTTCATCTGGTTTAGCAAAGCGTAAGGCTCGTGTCAAGGGATATTTTATGCGTGGCTGTTTTACATTTGGGTATGGATTCATCTTTAGAATATTTCTTAGAAAAAGTGCAAGAAGAAACAAAATCAGTGATGTATTTTCTGAAAGATAAGCCAAGCTCTTATTGAGAAAAGATTCAAAAAAACCCCTAAGAATTTCCAGGTATTATTTTTTTGGCTATGCCATACATTCTGATTACAGGGCATTGCTTTGACAGACAAACTTGTCTACCTTACATGTGTACATAGGCATTTATCGTACTAAGGAACTGTTTTTCTTTATAGGATTGCTATGTATTTCTTTGTAGATCAGAGCGACCCTAATATCAGTGTTTTCTAGACATTGGTGTCTTCAGAAAAAACATAGATATAAATCTTACTGAAAGAGGTGATCTCTGTTACAGTGTATTGCCCTCCTAAACTGTGTCTGGCTACGTGTCTCTCTGCTGTGAACAATAACATACTTAATGCTAGTAGCTATTAGGAGTAAGAATAAATTTAATTACCAGGTTTTTTCCATTTATTTTAAAACAAAACACAAACACCCCCTCTTGCTCCCTAATTTTCTTCATAAGAAATAGTTAATGTAATTCATAACATAAGTGTATTTGCTTTTGTTTGAGTAACTCTTCAGTCCCTGTGTTCACTTCTGCTTTACACTGGTGAGAAGTTTGCCATAATGAGCCACTCAGAGCAGTTTACTTTCGGAAAAACAAGTGACTCCTGGTAATGCTCAAGTGTGGTTTGTAACATTCCAAAGAACAACAAATACTAAAAGACACGATTTTTTTTTTTTTTTCAAACCCGAGCTTCAAAATAATAGAATATGAATCTGACATCAAGAAATGCTGATTTGGAATTGGTATGCAATCTATTTCTGATGAAGAGGGAATTTGAGAAGTACTTCTTTAAGAATTCTGGTGAGATACACAAACCACCTTCTGTAAGCTCTGAACATAACCAGCGTGCTGCTCAGTTTATTCAAAAAGGACTGTAAATTCTGGAAGTTTGAACTTGATATGTTTGCAGGTAACGTGATTGATGTGTAACTGGAGAATGAAAGGAGTATTTAGAGCCTTGGCTATCAGTTCCCCAGGTCTCACTCCTTGCACAAAGACAGGTCACATATTAGGCTTGTCCTCTCTAAGTGTTGCAGTTTCTGACTTCACCCTATGAATACAGACACATACGAGCTCGGAAAATACTCGAACACTCGAATGCCTATTGATCACTAAATCAGAAATAAAACATAAAGGTGGAGGGGGGCTAGCCTATCTGTCATAAGGTGGTTTCTTTTCTTTTTTCATAACTTCTCAGAGGTATATCATATTATAAATGCATTAGAAATGTTTTGCTCTGAGGATATGTAGCATTCCTATAAAGGTTAAATCAATAAAAATGATTTGGCCACATTCCTAAGCATGGCTAGAACAGGTAGCCCGTTGTTTAAGGTACCCTTGAATTTCTGGATCAGATTATTATGGTGCAGCAAAAAGGCTTACTAAAGGCTTCTTACTGTCTGCAGACGTTCTGTGTTTCTATGTGAAGATATCGTCAGCCTAAAAAAACCTTCAGATTTTCTGGGCTACTGAAAAAAAAAAGAGTATTTTTATGTATGTAGGTCTCCAATGTTGTGCTGTGTGTGCTGTAAGTTTTAAAGGAAGTTTTGCAGCAAGAAGGGCTGAAGACACGTCAGTAAATGATAACAACCAGGTACGTAAAGAAGAAATAAAGAGCTGTCTTTTAAATCAGTGTTGAGACTAGTAAACTTGTTGCCCATCTCAGTATCTTTATTAGTTTGTTTAGATTATTCTTATTTGATGCATATCTGAATAGGTGGAATAGCCATTATGTTATGTGCTTTTACTATATGTAGCCAGTTCAGTAAGCAAGTAAGATGATTAAATGTGGCGGTAGAAGACTTCAAACAATTGGTAGTTCAAATTCTTCTAACTTTATACAAAGCTGATAGAATTTCTTAGCTGTTAAGTAGTGTTTATTCAGTACATCTGGTTGGTTCAGTTGACAGTGTTGATGTCTCACAGTAGACTGTTCTTGTAGGCTTAGTACATTTTAAAAATCTTTCATTCGCGTTGAGGAGCTACTGTATATTATTGTTACAGGGCAGATTTGTGTCTTACATTGCGTGCATGTGCTATGCATCTACGCCCCTGACATTTTTATATAGGTTTTATGAAGCACGAGCTTGCTGTAAGAACATGTCACTGAGATTAAGAGTTCAAATCGTGTGGGTATTTTAAATGTATTTCACTGAGTCTTACTGTGCCCCCAGTGCCTTTTTATCTTTTCTTGATCTTCCTCTTTAATTTTTTTCTTAAAGTATGAGAAGTTTTTTTTATATATATACATATATGTGTATTTGTTTTAAGATGCAGCCTAAAATGTAAAATGCTGAAGAGTAATTCTGATGCTGAAGTAAAAAGCACACCCCACTGGTAACTAGGACTCTGTTTCAAGATGTTTTTCAGTTGTGAAAATGTGATCAGTGAATTAACCGCACATCCGGCTACATCCATCTTTGATCAGAATCGGAGCATTCCAGCTCGTGTGTGTGTATATGTAAGCTGCCTCCATCAAGTAGATTGTACACATGTGCACTACACATGTGCCTTCAAATTAGTTACTAAATTAATATTATAATTTAAAGTAGCAAAAGGCCACTCTTTCAAGCCTTTGTTTTGTACCTAATGAGTACTATAATAATTTATCTTTCTATCTGGACAAGCTCAAGTCTCCATTTACTTTAAGATGTATTCATACACAAATAGTTGGCTCAGCTGTAATTAGCATTTTGCTTTTGATTTTAAAGTTAATATTGAAACGGTCCTTTAATGAGCTTAGAACCCCAAATTCTTCTGAGGTCATGACTGAATTAATTGCTCTACAGAATAACCGAGCATGATTTTAAGTTCTGTTCCTGAAATACTATAAAGTTAAAAGTTGTCCTAGTGTTTGCATGTGCAATACACAGTGTGGCATTAGAATGAAACCGTTCCTGCTACAGCATGGAAATGATTTGTGCTGTGGAAGATCTGTTTCTTCCTATTTGATGTTAAATTCTGGGGTTGTTTTGCTTTTGCTACCTAGATGGTGTTATTTTATTATCCACAAATGACTGGACTTTGTCTGAATGTTGGTTTCTTCAATAAAATGTCAGTACAAGGAGTGTGCCCTCTGAATTTGTTTTAGTGTTCCTGTTTGTGCCTTTTTAATCAGAAAGGGGGAAATAAAAATATACTGAATAGCAAGAAAAATACAGCACTTAGTTTAGAAGGTACAGAGTTGGATGGAAGAGGGGTGGGAAGGAAGCAAAGTGAATGCCCTTTATGCAGAAAATCCTTTTGGGAAAAGCGAGCATTTTTACTGGTGTATACGAAGGTACGCTGCCTAAGTAAATAGTTGCTGCTTTCTGGTCCCGTCAGGCTTAAATAAACCATTCATTGTCATGGCTTGGTTATTCCACCAGTAACCAAACACAGCAGAGTTCAACTTTGGTACCGAAAACGCAGCTGATGAACTCCCTTAATGTGAATTTCTACCGGTGGTCTTAGAGGAAACAACTTCTGCAGATTGTGTTAGAGAGTAAATACACTGCAGGCTTCTAAGTACTGCGTTACAAAGCTGCTCCTGGGCTTGAGCGTTCTACAATAGCGAGTAGCATTAATCCATCCGACGCTTGTTACTACAGAGTCACTAAGCTGGGCCGTCTGTGTCCTTTCAGTGGTAAAGAGCAAACATGACAATTTTTTCCCTTTCCTAAAAAATTTTCTATTTAAAGGTGGAGGATTCTCAGCTGAATAGAGACTGCATTTGAGTGAAAGCAGTTACCTGTGGAATTATACAGAAAATGCAGCAAGGGCACAGGCACCACAGCAGTTCAGTGTTGTGGTTCACCTAAAAGGCTTTTTGAGACATGAGGAACTAAACCAGAGAATTCTGACACAGTCAAAGTTAGGATTTTTGTTTGTCATGTCTTAAAATGCCTTTTTAAGTTCTGCTGAATCCTAAGCATTGAATCAGTTTAAAAATTACCCTTGCTGACTCTGCATGAAGGTCTTTATAATGTAATATAATAATAATAATATTTATAATAAATTATTGCTATAATATTAATAGAAAAATAAGTTTGTGAAGCAATATGAGATCTCACCTGAATGATGCTGTATTTCACATCAGAATTTTTGAAGGGTAAATACAATGTGCCTTTTTTTGTTTTTCTGATCCCCATCAGAAGGAATACATTGCACTGTGTCAGAAACAGCAGTCAGCCTACAAATAAGACTACCTTGGCTAAAACCTATGGTTTCACTTTGAAAGCTGAGGTGAGTTAAGATTGGCCAGTCTAATGTCCACAAAAGAAGTTTGTTTTTTCGTGGCACTATGGGAAGAAGTAAGGAGATACCAAGAAACATACCCCAAACCATCTATTTCCTCAGAAATATTGCCAAGTATTCTAAAAGGAATATTTCAGCCACCTATTATTTCTCTACTAGCACTAATGCTTACAATTTACAGAGAACGCTATCATAGCACTAAGAGGGATTGTTTCCTTTTTAATTTTATTTTTTCTTTAAAGACAAGATCCTTGCTGCAGGTTCCTACGTTGTGTGTTAGAGCAAGCAGAGAGCTGTGAAGAGCTGTGGATGTTTTTGGGTATTTGTACTGCTGGCAAAGCTGAACGCCATGGCTCGTTCTCTTTTACAACGTCAGTGTTAGGCAGAGATTGTACCGATATGGATGTTTTACAAATTTCCACTATTACTGTTTGTTGTTTCTCTTTTTCCTTGAAGAATTTCAAAATTTTGGAAGTATGGATTAATAGGAGTTAGAGGTTTGAACTGTATACATGTGCATGTTTGCACATACACAGCTCATTAACATTTCTCAAAAGAAAGAATACCCTGTTCTAATGCCACACATGGATACATAAAAACATCATGCTTTTTTAACTCCCTCTCTCCTGATTTGTGTTTAACTGAATTACAGAACTTTCTGGGGATTAACGCTATCTGGAAGTGAAAGTACTTAGGCATAATTATTTGTCTATATTGCTTTTCCTTAAACTTCAAACAACCCTTTCTTTTGCTTACGTGTGTAGGGTGATATTTAATAAATGTGCTTGACGAAGAAATTAAATTTAACAATTAATAATGACCAGTAAAGTCACTCTGCTCTGATTTTTTTTTTTTATACCAGACCCACTTTTAGAAGAACTGCACCCGGCATATGGTCGTTGGTGTATATGTCTTTATATACCTATAGGCACAAATAGATCTCATTAGTGTTAATTTTAATTGTGGTTAAGGCTGGGTCCTTTTCCCCCGAACAATAAAATCTGATGTAACTGGCGGTGGCTGTGTCTTTCTGTGTGAGCAAACCACAGAGAGGATTTGGATGGGAGATATCTGACCATGAGGAGAAGTAAACAATGGTTTGGCTCACTTACGGTTTAAATAAATTTTGGGGAAAATAAATGTATGTAAGGTCATCAGCTTTTAACTTTCCTTATTCGAGAAAGTGAATGATGATAAATTTTCAGTCATTAGGAAACGCTGGCGATTCTGATGAAATCTAGTATGTGTAATAAGCTAGTGTCCATCAGAAATGTAGCAACCATATTCGTATGAATTCCTGCCAAAATGTTTTTGCCACAGGGTTTTTAGCTAGAACATATTAAAACTTAAAGCTATTGTTAATTCCAGAACTGCCTGACCTTAATGAATGTGGCATTTTTAAGAGACAGACAGCAGAAGAAACTGGTTTTAGTCTTTGCTATATAAATAAAAGCAGTTTTTTAGAGGTGAAAAATATTCTTAAAGAAAACTGTTAGGGATACGGTAAATATGGAAATACTTTTTAGAGTACCATGTGTGCTTAAAGGAAAATGTAGCCTTCTTCCCTTTAATCTTTTCTATGCTAAAATTAATTTTTATAAATAAAAATGTTTAATGAGGAGTAGGTTGCGCAGAATAATTTAATTGCTCTGATTAAAATGACTCGGGCAGTTCGAGTGAATCAGTAGAAAACCGATGGTTTTTTCCCCTCCTGGGGCAAGTCCATACATGAAATAGGAAACTCGGAGCTGCACGAGGGAGGCTAGAACAGAGCACGGTATGCTGACAAGCAGAATAAAAAATATCTACAGGAAACGGATGGATGAATAATGGAAGTTTTTTTTTATTGGAAGCGTTAAACTGTTTTACGATATAGGAACTGGCGTTTATTTTGCCTTTGTGCTCATCTTTAAAATACTCTGTTTAGGGTGTGCTTTTCAGTACGTTAAGTGGCAGCTCTTGTATTTATTTGGAGAAGAGAGCGTGTTTATGTAAGGAAGCGTGCTCTTGGATTTAAGCTTTATTAACTTAAAAACAAAAACACCTGAGAGCAGAAGGTAGCCCTCCTCAGCCTGTTCCTCAGAAGCCAGTTGGAAAGAAATATATACAATAGAAATTAAAGCTTTGTGCTTAATGTGAGCCAAAATTGATTTTGGTGATAACAGGAGTTTCTTGTGGGGGCTCTGTGGTGGAGGAGGCAGAGGTTTTCTGCTTTTTGTGGGTGTCTGCTGTCTCTGGATGAAAATCTGTGGTTAATTCATAAGCCTGGCAAGATTTATAAGGAAAATTTTCTTTTGCAATAGCGCAGAGGTTACTAATTTATTTTTGAGTTCACCTATCAGAATAAACTTGGTATTTAGTTCCTTCTGACAAATTAACTTTTTTATATTTAAAATCGCAGTTGAATATTTTCATGTTGCAGTTTCTGAGCTGTTTGTGTCAAACTTGGATTCTCTCAGTGCCAAAGTTAAGACCTTAAAATGCTTCAGGTTTTACCATCTTAAACTCACTATTTATCTTGAGGCCGCCTTAATTAAAATATTATATACTCGAGGGCGTATTAAACATGGCCATTTATTGTAATTCTTATTAATGGAGTGGATTTAATGAGTTTTCAGAACCGACTCCATCACCTCCGACACACAATGTTGATTTTACTGGGGACGGAGGCTGCTTTGCCAGCGGTGCCCGGCGCTGACAGCGGCCGTGGGCTCCTGTGGCAACCAAACGGAGAAACGTGGGTGCTCAGCACCTTCCCAGCCTGGCACACTCCGGATTATTCCTCCCTTCCCTCTCTGCTTTCATTTCCACCACAGCATACTGGACTTGTGCAGAAAATAATGCCAAACTTTGCTTGCATTTTCACCTTCTTATGTTAACTTATAGTCTTAAAAGTATTTACTCTTAGTTGTTATTGATGCTACTCATTGTTGGGTGTGTGCCACATCCTTAAACACAGTTATTATCCAGCTTCTGTTTGCTCTTCTGAACCATTTCCATAGTTAGCGTCTCTTGCAAGAATTATTTTTGCTTTATTTTCCCTTTATGCTTAAATGGATGCAGTATTAGATGTTCATTATTTACCTAAGACTGCTCTGAGCTGCTTATTCATAAAACAGTACAATTGCGTTCTGAAAAGCAATCGGGGAAAATCAAGGTATAAGGTGCAACTTTAGTATTAGTCTGCCCGTGACCAAGAAATCACACTGCCTGGGAGGAATTTCAGTATTATTGTTATGCTCTTAATGTGGGGTGGCAGAGCCTTTAAATATTTCTGGTGGAGTAGTTAATACAGCATGGAAGTTTGATATTTGTACAGTTTGTAAAGGAATTTGAGGTGTTACCCTATTTTGACTTCAGTTTTCAAGTATGCGCTGGTGCATCATTAATCATAGGAAATGCAAAAATAAATAATATAGTCCCTTTGGATTTTTCATGTGAATACTTACCTTTTCCTTTTTTTGTATATACAGTTGAGGTATTTAGGTAACCCCTAACCTTTTGCTTCAACAAGGAGGTACAGTATGAAAATATTACCACAGTCTTCATACGAGCAGTTCTCTCTAAGAAAACCTCTAGATGAATATTTATTGAAAAAAAGCAAAGTTGCAATACAGAATGACTTCGCTTGGCCTGAATATTATATTTTAGACCACCAGTGAATGAAATTAAAAGCACATGGATTTTGAATAACGAGAAAAGGTTGTAATTGATTAGCACTGCATGAAAGTATTGAAGTGGAGTAAGTTTTTTGATTTGTGAATGGTTCTATTCAATAGAGATTAATCCTGTATGTTTGATAAAATCTTAGTGCCCCTAATGAGTTCGGGTTTTTCTTTTTCCCCTCTCCTCAGTTTATTTGCCCATCAGATATTTCGGTGTTCTTCTAACCAACTGGAACATTTCGATCTTAGCGAATTTTACATCGGTGTAGTTGATTTAAACTTACATGATTTAAATATTGGCTATTAATAGTTCATTTGAGACAGATAATTAAACAGATCACTGCATTTTACTGCCTAAGAACCCTATAAACGGTGTAGTGCAATTCAAAACGGGTTTCATGGACCAAAAGCCTTAGTGAGAGCTTGCAGCTTTCTTAATGCACGTGAGAACAGTCATTCCTGTATAGTTTTCAGTATTATTTTAAAAAATCCTATTATTTTGAATTACATTTTATGCAAAGGGTAGTGACTCTTGAGACTTTGCTTAGCATTCACAGTAATGTGAATATGTTAAACACAGCTGGAACATACGGAGGATTTCTGCCTTATATACAGAGATCATCAAAAAGGATCTGATTCTCTCTTATCAATATCTTAATTAAAATAAATAACTAAGATTTCTTACCAAATAGTAAAGCAGCTGAGAACTGAAGTCTACAAAAGGCTGCTTTTTGAAGAATAAATGAGAAGATAGGAGTATTTTAATACAAGCAGAGTAATTTTTTTTTTTGTTAACTTGAAGACTTTCTTTTAGGTTTACCCTGTCTGTCTATTGGGATCAGCTTCCAGAAGTTTCATGTGAAATAACTCGTTAAATTATTTGATCTGATTTACTTTCTTTGGCAAAATCTTCCTATGAAGATGCATAGAACATGCTTGAAATGCCTTTTTTTTTTTTCTTAATTGAAACTGCTGTTGGAGGCATTTCAAAAGTATTTAATTCTCCGAAATACTTTGTGAAAACAATCCTTACCAAATTTTCTAAGAAATATGCTGTTTGTTTTTTTGCACAGTGCTTCTATTGAGCATTTTTTTTTTTCAGATCATATGGATGTGAATATAGTCGCTGGTTGAAATTAATGCAGTTATATTTAAAAGCTTAGGAGTATCTCCATAGGCATAATGCAGTGAAAACCTGTGTATAACTAGCATAAGGTAGAAATACTCTGGATATGAAACACGGTATCTAGTTAACTCAGATGTACTAAATTGTAAAGGAATACACATATTTGCATTAATTAGGATCCTTCCTTTCCTACTCTTGTTTTCCCTTTCATGTGAAGTCAAAAATGCACAGACAAAAGTAAGTGAGACAAGAATTTTCAGAAATGTGGTTAATGGCATAGACTGGCAACCATGCAAGTTAATCGTAGCGCTGCTTTTCTTCCCTCTTATTACTGTTGTGTTTCATCAGTTAATTCTTGAAGAGAAACTTAAATTCAGCAGTCCCGAAAGGAATAAGGTGGAGGTGGGAGCAGGAGATGTAGAAAGGAAGAAGAGATCGTGCGTTCTGGTGCTGCTGCACTATTGGTAGGAAATGGCAAATTCAAGAGAAGCTTGGGTCTCCTGCCTTCTGTTCCTTTCGATATAAACTGTCTCCGTTCTATAAAGATGGGATTTTATAAAGTTTTGTTTCAGCTTAAGATATACTGCTCGCATATTGATAGAGTTGATGAGATTTTGTAGTTCCTCGCGTCTGTTCTTTGTGTCCAAAGTGAACTGTGTGGACCCAACCCTAGGTAGCGAAGCCTGGGGAAAAGCATTATTCACGTTACGGTGCTGCTCGCCCGCTTTAGGAATGATCAAAAGTCGCTGAATTAAGCAGTCAGCACTCCGTGTTTTGATAATTTTAGCCAACTCAATTTCTTCTAATCTCTTTTGGAAGTAAAAGCAAAAGAAAGTCCCTATACATGTAAACTGTATTTCCTGTTGTAAACACAGGGATAATGTGGTCTGGCTACGCTTCTGCTGTGCTTCATTAAGACAGCAGTTGCAGTGGAAAAGCTGCTTACCAGTTTGGCGTTCGCTTTCCAGCTCAGCCCTCGCTGTGTTAGAGCTACACCAGCAGCCACAGGTTATCTTATCTCCTCTGGCATCTATTGATCACGAATTAAACTGGTCTCTCTCCTGGAAAAAGCTATTCTTCATTTCTTTTTCCTCCACACGGTCTGATTGATGTGCTTAACTGGGAACCAGTCAAAGCGTGTGAAGTAGGAGGGGTGAAAGGAGCTCCAGTCACCGGTTCGTTACAATGCCAGCCTAATCGGGATGCATGCACTGACATTAGCTCTAGCATTGTTGGTTTCCTTTGAAGGGGGGCAAGAAAAGAAATAGGTTTAGCTGCAGTGCCAACATAGTTTCAACATGATGGACACCATTAAGAAAATCTTGTAAGTTTTCAGAATTATTTTTTTTTTCTTGATCTTTCAGGATTTTCAGTTACTTTGCCTGCTCTGTCTCAGGAAAAAGATGCTTCGAAACAAGTTCTGAGTATACTTCTTACTGCTCAAGGATAACTGGAATACAGCATTTCCCACGTGCTTTAAGATTTAACTTTTTTACTTGCACATGAAGCGCTTAAAGTAATTTTCAGTTTTATTTAATATTTTGTGAGTGATGTGCTCTGTACTGATTTTCAAACTGCATCTGAGAGGAAGAAGCTTTTCAAAGCCAGCAATGCTAGAGGTGCAATGTAATAGCATATTTATGATTTTTATGGCCATGTATGTATGCAGCTCATATAAATAACCACCTCAGTGTACATATCTGGTTTCTTAAAGGAATCTGTGTTTACAGTTCAGAGTATTGAAGTAAATATTTGGCAGTTCTCTTCTACAGAGTTCTTTAAACCCCACTTTCAATTAGAGCTTAAATTCATCAGCATGTTAAATCACGTATTTTTTACTTCACAGCTTTATATTTCTATGAGTGAACATTTTGCCTTGTTCATAATTGTAATAAGAAGAGTTTGCTTTCACAAGTGAATGTACTATCAAACATGCTCTGCTGTGCAATGAGGGCTACAAAAGACAGACTTACACTGATAACTCCATCTGAAATACATGCTCAGAAATAAGACATCTGGAATGATGATAGGGCAGTTATGGGCAGGATACGCTGCAAGATCTTACGCGCTGCTCATTTTCATCAGGTATCAAGAATAAGCAGTCTTAAACCGGGTAATTTAAGTCTCTTCTAATAACTTTCGTGCACCAGTCATGGTGGCTACATCAAGAAGTGTTAAGCCTTACACCAGAGTTCTTAATAAGACAGATAGCCTTTAACTCATTAAATACTTGATCTTTTTCCCTAAGCTAATATTAAACTTTGCACTGGATCCCATCAGACTCTTCCAGTTTGGTGCAGCTACACCTTGACCTGTGACAGCTGAGCCCACACCTGCTGTCAGGCACTCAGGACTAAGCCACCGACTTCATTCTGCTCAGCTTGGCAGCTAACAAATCCATTCATAAATCTGCATAACGTTATTTACGGAGACCTCCCCCCCCCCCACACAAACCAAGTTATGCTGTTTTAACACTCAAACATCCCATTCAGCACATTTTTGTTTAGATAGCTCTAACCAGCATTGTTAAAAGCAAGAAAACTCCCGACAACGGAAACCGGCAGCTCGAATCTTGCAGTACTTACCCCAGAAGAAGTTTTGCTGACATGGTGTCACTGAACTGAAGAGGCTGTTTGATGCCATAGTCCCTCTCGGTTCACGCAGAGCTTTCACCTCCTGGTGGAAATACTTCTGGGATCCTCAAACTGAAAACACAAACCATAGCCAAACCTTGTCTTAGTTTTACAGCGTCCCTGGATCGCACAGACTCTAGAGTTGGTTTTTTCCCTGTCAAAAAATTGTGTAGCACTGGTAACATGTGAAAAGCAAGGAAACAAAACCAAAAAAAAAGAGAATGAGCAAATATTTGAAGGACCTACTATTACTGCATAGACTGTGGTTAGAGAGCACTTACTGACTCTGTTGGTCTCAGTGGCTGGTAGTGACCTGCGGAGATTAACCATTTAAAAACCAGAGCCGCCTTCGCTGTCCTCCTGGAGAAAGTTTGCACCGCACTTGTGGTTCTGTGGTTGTTTGTGAGGCGAATGAAGCATTCACACAATCCAAAAAAGCAAAAGCTTTAAAACTCCTTTTTTTTGCAAGCACTGTTACTGGAGCGAGCGAGTCATGTGGCCGTGACATCAGAGGACTCCGGGTAGGACGGCCTCCACTGTGGCTTTTTCTTTCTCTCTCCCCCTTTTTTTTTTTCCTTTTTTTTTCTCCTTTTTTTTTTTTCTTTTTATAAATATATTTTGACAAAAGGCCCGTGGTAAGGCCATTCCTGGCATCCAGAAGGATATAGCTTTTTAATTTTTTGTGACTCATGAGGATTTGGAGAGAGTACAAAATGCTGTAAGAGCCCAAACCTCGGTACAGTTAAAGCATATGGACAGCAGAACTTTAGTTGTACTCTCAGTTCAGGTTCCCCCCACTCTTCTTCCCCCCTCCTTTTTTTTGTATTTCTTTTTTTTTTTCCTTTTTTCTCCCCTTCCCTCCTTCATTATTGTGTCTGTGGAAAAGTGAGCAAAACTGGCACAAGTGGCTGTGTGAAATTCTGAACAACAGTGATGATTTCCAATAATTTACATCTTTGGATTGTATCACCAGCTTGGGTCTGCTTCGTATTTGCTGGGTGGCTGGATTCCTTCTGTTTTCCTTTTTCTCCTTGTCTCTCTCTACTTGTGAATCTGTAACTCATTGTAAGAAACTTTACCTTTCCGAAGGTCCGGTAGCGGGGCTGCGTGGTGGGGTGGTGTTTTTCCCCTGTAATTGGCTGTCACAGACGTGTTAGGCTGGGGATTCCTTTGCAAACCTTAAATCACGGCCCCCTTTGCGTGCCTTCAAACCTACTCGGCAGTTTTATGTCATGCAAATTAAGGGCAATTATGTTTCTTTTCTATCTGGGGCAAAAATATGGCATTTGGCTATGATAACCGCTTGTGGGCTGCCGTCTGAGGGATGCTTTGCAGTGCCGGGGTTGCTGGATTTGATGGAGACGTTGCATTACGGAATGAGCTGTGAGACTGAGGGAGGCTTTGATTGCGCTTCCGTTAATTGCTGATTATTGTTTCGGTGCTTAAGAGCAGCAGAGCAGCCTTAGACTTTTTGGGAGGCTATAAATAACTTTATTCATCAGTTAATGTTAACACTTCGTTTTAAAACGAAGCACAAATGTGATGCATGTGGAAGGTTTAAAAAGTTAACATCATATGTGTGCACGTGTGGATAATATTTTTTTTTAATATACTTAACATATTGTAACTTGGGCTTTGGTTGTGTAACGTCAGCCTTTACTGTACCAGGACGGAGTGGGTTAACAAAAGCAGTATTTTTTTGTTTATAATAGAGGCTTTGAAATAAATTGCAAAATGCTGTGTGTAGTAAGGAGTAATGTGCACAGACAGTGTGTATTAGTAGTCTTGATTTGCTCACTCAGATTCAGAACAAAATTGGAAACATCTTTGAAAAAGTATCTGATTTTTTGCCTCTTTGGGCATTATGTCTAAAACTTTTCTTATTAGCCTGATTGTATCACAGATGCACTGTGTTTTCTAGTTTTAGCTGAATGATTTTTGTTAAATTCCTAGTTTTTTGGTCATATATATTTTTCTGAACAGAACCGTGTAAAACATTTTCTAGATATTGTTCAGCTTTTAATCATAAAATAAAATAAGTCTCTTTGAAGCTGCCATCCCTCTTTTTTTATTTTCCTCTTTGTCTTCAGCTTTCCCGTTAAGAAAGTGGCCAGGAGTGGTGTGGGATGGGGTACCTGGAGGTGTGGGGGCACAGCAGGTTCTCTGCTTTTTGGGGACGGAGAGAAAACGAGAGAGGAGATTTCAGTACGAATGACAGATTGCACGTTTTGCTTTTCGTTGTATATTTATGAAAGCAGCGTAAACCCCTGTTCATAAAAACTACTTTCATAATATCTCTTGTAAGCTTAATGGTATTGTTTTTATTTCAGTACTTTTGATAGCTATTAAATATTACGAAATTAATAGGATTCTACCTTAAAATGAAAAAGTAGTACTCTGCAAATCAATCATCTTCTCTAAAAGTAAGGGTGGTATTTATTGCTCCTAATGACAGATTGCTTTTCTGTCTTTATATTTTCACAGTATGGTTAAGGACATCAATGGGAAATAGTTAAGGGTACCAAAATGATGGAAGAATGGTCATCTTTTCTAGAAACAAATTATGTCTGTGTACATGACAGTTTTAATCAACTTCTGATGCCGCAACAGCTTTTGGAGGCTGCTGCTGCTGTTATTTGTGGGACTCTTAATTGTAAGCACAATCTCTTCAACTGCAGTTATGCATAGGAGATATTTATCAACTTCCATTTGATGGCAGGTAGATTGAGTATTTTTATATAATAGGTAACCCATGTCTTGATCTTAAATACTTGTTTTCATTCATAGGAATGCACTTGTTTGATTTTTAAAACTCCAGAATTTAGTCTTAGTCCCACTTTTAATAGTGGAATATTGAACTTCCCACAGAATCTGAATTTTATAATTTGTTGTGTTGAAATACATTCTCTGGAATGGCTTTTTAATGCTTTCACTCGTGCATGCAATATTATTCTCTGTTACTGTGTTTTGATATGGTACCTTTGTAAAACTTTTTTTTTTTACCTGTTCATACTTTTTCACCTGCGCTGTCAGATCAAGAGCACTCCAGGGAAGTCCTCATTTAGTGAGGCAAAATCCATTGAAGCCCAAATGCTGTCACGGAGTAGTCGAGACGCAGTTTGCAGCAACTGCCACTGAAAAAGATGCTGGTTTTTAGTATAGAGCTATTATAAAGCTAAACTCGATGCAGCCCTAACAGTACCTGTGAAACTGAGGGCTCCTTTCAGTATAATTTATACTTCTAATGAAGCAGATGCACAAATGCCAGAAACTCACGGTATAAACCAATGTCCTGATTGCAGATTTAAGCTGGACAACCTTTTGTTTAAAAGGTAGATCTAAAAAAAAATCGAAGTGAACTTCTGAGCTCCATAGGGGATGCTTGAAGTCACAATTACACTTACAAAGGAAGTATTATGCTAAGGAATTTCTCTGCTAAGCTGCGAGCTTGATCTGTGACGACAAATGAAATCTTATTTAAAGTCAATCGTAATGCAACGCTAACAGATAATTACAGCTTTCCCTTTTTTTGAAATGTATTTGGAAACTTTTAAGCCAGGCTTTATTTCCAACCATTTTGCCTTACGCCGCTCAAAGTTGATCCAGCATAGAAACCCTGTGATCCCCAGCTGAAGGGTCGTTTGTGCTTCAGCATTTGGTTCTGTGCTACAGCTGGAGAGATACAAATATTCTGCTTAAAGCAGCCTGATGACAGACTTGGTGAATTGCACTTACTTTAAAGTTTTGCAATATGTCCTGTAACAAGATGCTGATTTTTATAATACAGAAAGCCCTCATGCAGTTTCCTCAGACGCAGGTAGTAATTGTAGGTGTCATTAACATTTCTGTTGCCACTGGAGCAACTTATTTTTTAAGGAGTGAAACGTCTCTCCTTGGCTCTGTTTTTCATATCTTAGAAGTAATGGTAATTTGTAGAGGGATAATACTGTGTTTTCTGACGGTTTTTAGCTAACATATTTAATGTGCAGATTTAGTGATTTAAAATATTTGCAGATCTGTGGACCTTTTTTGCTAGACTTGGGTATCTCGTAGAGATCTAATTTCCAACATCTCTGCAGCAGCTTAAAGTGTCTTTATATTACATACATATTGATCTGTTAAAGCAAAAGCTAAAACTGCCTGTTAATTAAAAAAATGGTAACAACAAAGTTATTTTAGCAGTCTTTTATTCTAAAATGCTGCTTACTGGTGTCTGCAAGGATGATTTTATGATGACTTTTTTTTCTCTGCCTTAACCTTTTTCTGAATGAGCCTGGGACCACTGAGCAGATAGGGGAAAAAATGCTGTTATGTTTCTAGTGTAAACAAATGTTTTCTGGCTTCTGCACTGTGGAATCAGACTGCTCAAGATCAAATTAAACCTTAAACTGAACGGTTGTTTAAATTATAATGGTGATCTTCTGTTAACCAGTAAGTGCATCACATAATAGCAAGGAGTAATAAATTGCTCTCATTCATTTTGAGTTGCCAGCTCTCTCACTTCTTCACAGCATAGCAAAGATATTCTCCAGCGAAATAACATGATCCTTGATGAGGCTGTGAATAAGGGGCTACATCTTCATGGTCCGATGTCTCATCTGGGTTATTCTTGCTGCTCAGACGTTTTTCCTGGCAGGTGTTGCTTTTCTTCTGTTTCCTCAAATTCCTATCCTCTAGATGGTACAGTAATTGAGGAAAAGCCCTTTTGTTTAGATGCACACATTCTAAACAGTCACTATATGGTGTTTAAGATCATCCAAACCTCCTAGCTGTTTTCTCCTGCCTGGTTTTTTTTTTTCTTTTTTCTTTTTTTTTTAAGTCAACTTGCAGAAAATATGGGAAACTTGTCTCATATAACAGCTGAGGATGTGGCTAGGTTAAGGCAGGAAACTGCTACCCACAATGCAATGTTACATACACTACCACTTAATAAAATTTATTTCAAACATGCTACTGACAAAACCAAAGAAAAATAATATCCTAACTATGCTAGTTAGTACACTAAATATATCTAGGGAAAAGCGAAAGTAATCTCTCTAGAGCCTTTCTTGCTTCTGGGGTACAATGCTACCAGTAGTTAAACCAGAGCAGAGCTCAGTAGTTAAAAGCAGTGACCTATTTTTAGAAAGCTTTCACATTGCTCTGGAAATTAATGATTATATGCTTTTTAATAACAGTCAAAGTTATTTTACAGAGACAGACTTCAGATAAGCTCTCTCTTTAGGTTTTTATTCTGCTTGTCAAAATATTCTTTTATGCAGTTTTAAAACTGGCAGCTTTTCTTGCTTCATCCCGTTTCACTGAATCTTAGCTTTACTTGTAGCCAAGCAGCCTTTTACCTCTCCTTCCCACTTAATCTATTTGTAGGTTGGTGTGAAAATATTTTCTATGTCATATGTGGGAAAGGAACCTAGAAGAAGGAAATTCATCTTCCCAGATTACAGGAAGATTTAAGGGTTCTAGTTGTTTTATTTGGTTGCCTGCAGTTTGAAGAGTGTAACAAGTTGTGAGAGGTAAATAAATTAAGTTCTAAGGTAAATGTAATAGATTTGAATGTTCTGTGATTATATCTAAATATCAGAGATACATATGAAGTCACTGGTGCTGCTCTGTCATAAATGCCCTGAAAGTCCTGTTCTAGGTAGACTTGTGCTTCTGTTTGTTGTGAAATGCACGTTTGTGAAGGGTGCTCCTCTCACAGAACTCCTTTGAAGCGTTTGCCTCGATAGTCAGAGACCACTTATCAAGACCAGCTGCTGTGGTGCTGTGGATCCCATCCATGGACTCATGGTGGTCTGCTGAGCAACGTTCCTCAAGTTTGACAGGTGAGACAGAGACTCTCCAGTGCCACTGCTCTTGGATGGATCCAGCTGTGGTCGGAGAAAGTGCATCTTGCCAAAATATATGGGTAAGACCACACACAGGCTTTAAAATAGTTATTGTAAGCTTATTTTTAGGCAATATATGTCCTGACAGTTCTTTTATTTGCATGCCAGTTTCTCTGCTGCTTATAGATTTTTTTTCATTTATTTTAGTAATAGCAGTTGCAGATTTAGATCTGTGTTTGTAAAGCTTTTGCACAACATTTACACTGGAAAAATACAGACTTGCTGCTTTCAAACTCGGTCAAGATTGCAGAACAGATTTTCAAAAACACTACAGGAGAGTATTCACGCTCTTCAGATTTGGTGTCTGTGTTTTCGTGTTAAACCCCATTTTCAGGGGCATAGTTCAGCAATAAAAATTTGCTTCTGGTTTTAAAATTATACCAGTTTCAGTAGCTCCTGTGCTTGTATAAGTCTGCAGCAATGTAGATTTAAGAGATGAAATTAGTTCAGTAAGTAATAAAAAATGAAATGTTTTTTTAAAATTGCGCAGTTATTAAATACTGAATTTAGAATCCGTGTTTGATTTATGTTGTAGCTCCTGACAGTATTTTTCATATGTATTTTAATGCGTAGAATATTCTTTGCATGCTAAGTGCCTGCTTCAACAACTGGCTCCATAACGTGCATTTAAAATATTGTCTGTTTAACTGACAGTGAAGAAGGGGGTTGTACCCTGCAGAATTTGAGTAAACAATACCTATTCGGGAACTTTCAGAGCAGATGTTTTTTAAATACCCCAAGAGAAGTTAAATATAATACTGCAATGGAATATCATAAACCATTCGCTGGGAGAGATGCTTTAAGGTTATGGATTCAAAAGGACGTGCTTTTTCCCTTATTTCTGTATTTTCCAGATTATCGTGCTTAATTAATGCATGGCTGTTTCTCAACAAAACATTACTCATTTTTTTATTACTTAACTTTGCATAGTAGTGTTGTTTATAGCAGTGGACTTTACAGACAATTAAGGAGCTAGTCACTGCCCTGAGGAGTATACAATTAAATACATGCACTTAGCCATTTCAGAAAAGTATGAAAAAGAGGGAGGGGAAAAGCTCCATATAATGAACTGTAATAAAAATGAGTGATTTGAAGAGTTTCATGGAAAAGGGAGAGTAGTTGGTTTTAATTTTATTATTAACTGTCTCCATGTATTCTAGTACGAAGTGTGTCCGTTAATTGTGTGCAATTGCCTGGCCTTGTTATCTGTGTGATCTTGAGCATGATGCGTGATCATCACAGATGCTTCCCTATGGTTTTTGGGGAGAAAACCCCAACCCCGCAATACTTCCTTATGCAAAAAGTATTATAGTAGTGAAGAGTATTTTTTTAGGAAAAAAAAACAACAAACAGTAAAATGAGGTAAAATGAGGTAGTTTCATCCTTTCTCCCATTTATCTCTCCACATAATTTTTTTTCTTTTTTTAAAATAATCATTTAGTACCTGGATCTACTTCTTTTCCACAGCTTGTCCACAGTCTCAGCTTTACCTTGTAATTAAAAGTGTATTGTGGTTTTTTGTTGGAGAAGAGATCTGAAGATCGTTCATGAGAAAGAGACTTGGAAAGAGGATGAGAGGGAAATGGAAGGAATAAAACTGGAAGGAGGAGTATTAGAAAGAAAATCTTGGTTTTTAATGGGTTTCTGTTTCAACAGTATGGCTCCTACTTCGTAGAGGACTCCTGAAGGTGAGGAGAAAGGATGAAACCGAAATAGAATGAAGAGCAAAAAACATGCACCCCTTTTCACGGTGACAGCATGCAGAAGAGAAAATTGCCCTCCAGGCTCCCAGGCAATGTGGAACCCAGTTTGTTCAGAAATAGCCAGTTCAGATACTGGAAGCAGCCTGGCTGTGTTCAGTGGAGTGGTGCTGAGTGTGTTTGGAGGAAATTGGGCTCTCTGCATGGCCCTTAAAATGGCCTGTATGGGGATCTCATGAATGCTTATAAATATCTAAAGGGTGAGTGTCAGGAGGATGGGACCAGACCCTTCTTGGTTGTGCCCAGCGACAGGACAAGGGGCAATGGTCACAAACTGGAACACAGGAGGTGCAACTTAAACATAAGGAAAAACTTCTTTACTGTGAGGGTACCAGAGCATGGCCCAGGCTGCCCAGAGAGGTTGTGGAGCCTCCTTCTCTGCAGACATTCAAACCCCTGGACGTGTTCCTGTGTGATCTCTGGGTGATCCTGCTCTGGCAGGGGTTGGACTGGATGAGCTTCAGAGGACCCTGCCAACCCTGACCATGCTGTGATTGTGTGCCTAAAGAATAATAGAAGAGAATCAAACTTAAGTGAGGTTGGGAAGAGTATAGGAGATGTTTCTGTTAAATTTCTAACTCCTGATGTGTTCTGTATTGAAGAGTCGGTTGGTTGATTTTTCACGTCCACAGGACAAAGCAGGTGACAGTATCAGTAGACAGTCCGGTCACAGATGTTCAGATAAACAGGTGTCAGTTCTCTTTAAGATATCTTTTTGTCTTACCCTGAGTAACAGACTGCTTAATAAATGAATGGTGATAATAAAGAAAAAAAACCAAATAATTACTATCTTTCCTTCCACCCATACCTACTCCTTCTCTGACCTCCCAACCCCAGAAGTGAGGAGGCAGGGCTGGTTTTTAGAGACACCCTGTGGTTTGGTTGCCAGAATCCAGACTTGTAACTTCTGACATAAATAATGCAAGTTTCGAAGACCTGTTCTGTGTGGACAAGACAGTATATGCTTTATTTATTTTTTTAATACATGGATATTTTATTACCTTAACCATTTGTTTCTGTTCTGTTTAGATGACAAAAATAATCATTTGTTTTAAGAAGATTTCTATTTCAAGACCAAATGCAAATTCTGGGTCTGCCACTTGCCCAAACGTACCGTGAGGGGTCAAAGGTGCTAAGCAGGATGAAATTCTTCATTTTGGCATAAAAAGATGCTAGTGGGCAGCCTAGAGACTATCGGGTATTGCCTACTGATTACAGCGTGTACAAGGAATGGGCAATAAATGGGCACGTGGAACTGCATGGCCAAATTCCTTGTCAGTGATTGGAACAGGAGTGGAAGAGGAGCACCAAAACCCAGTTTTGTTGGAAAAGTCAGCAGTGTAGTCACAGATGAATCCAAGCTGGAAAATAAATACTGTTCTCTGCTATTTTCTAAATTCATTTCTTGAGAGCTTTCTGCTTCTGTAGTGGTGTTTTTTAGTTGTTCTGGACCTGAGAAGACTTTGGGCTCAAGGTTATCACTCTGTGTGAAAACTATTTCAAGAATCAAAGAAATCTGTTTCGTGTACTTGCATAGCAAAGAGCATGTTGATTGGTTAATATTTGTGTGGAATAATACAATTTCTTCATACTTTATAAGCTTGGTATTTTAAAGAACCCTGTATTTCAGGGGTGTGGGATCTATTTTATAGATTCACAGAATCACAGAATCACAGAATGTTAGGGATTGGAAGGGACCTCAAAAGATCATCTAGTCCAATCCCCCTGCCGGAGCAGGAACACCTAGATGAGGTTGCACAGGAAGGCGTCCAGGTGGGTTTTGAATGTCTCCAGAGAAGGAGACTCCACAACCTCTCTGGGCAGCCTGGTCCAGTGCTCTGTCACCCTCACTGAGAATAAGTTTCTTCTCAAATTTAGGTGGAAAATTAAAGATTAATTCCTACAATGCTTAATTTGTACAAAAATGTGTTGGATGAGGTTGGTTGTAAGAGTTACATTCTCTATGACATTTGTCTCCTTTGGATTTCATGCTCTGTAATGATGCTACCAGAGCAGATCCTTGTATTATATATATATAGTGTGTGTGTGTGTGTGTATATATATATATATATATAGTGTGTGTATATATATATATAGTGTGTGTATATATATATGTGTAGTGTGTGTGTATATATCTATATATATGTGTGTGTGTGTGTATATATATATAGTGTATATATGTGTGTGTGTGTATATATATATATATATATATAGTGTATATATATTTCTGTATTTGGGCAACCCATGAGGACGTACAGATAGGGGCTACCAGGTCTTTTTGTAAGACTGAGCAGTGCTCTGGGCACTTTAATGTATTAAATCAGCTATAAAATATTCCACATTTTATGTCTTTGTATAGGTGGAGTATATATTTTATTATTTTCAAAAGAAACTTCAGTAGCTTGGCCTTTGAGAATAAGGCAGGATATGCAGTTTACTTTTGCCACCTTTTTTCTGCTTATTCTGTAAAATTTGTAATTGTTGTCCTTTCTTCAAAGGGGTTTTTAATTTTTATTTTTAATGAAAATCTAAATGTTTTCCTGCTTTTTAAGTCCAGTTTTGCCCAGTGTGGGTTTGAAGCGGCTCTGCATCGAATGTTTGTATTTCAGCTTCAGGAAAAATGATACCAGTCAGTTCAGAACTGGACTATTTGCAGTAGTAAGTGGCATCTTTACAAGCTAAACATAATGATCAAAGAGCTGAAGAAATAACAAATCTAGTTGTCTTTTGGACAAAATTACAATGGAATAGCATTTGGGTTGTCATTTAGCTTCAGTATGATTTATTTTTCTTCTCTTTTAATTGAAGAACAAATCCAATTCATAACTGAATGCAATTCAATCTTCTCATTTTCTGATGTGGCTAGAACCTATCTATTTTATCTGTGTATAGGAGCTGCAGTAATTCAAGCTTATTTTTCCTTTTGAATAACTGAAATAAACTGAAAGAGTCAGACGCTCATTACATGGCATTATTATGCCCAGACACATTTTTAGAATTCATGAGTTTCACAGAACACTAATTCTTTGAGTGCTTTCCTTTCAACTCTCATTAGTTACTATTCCTAGATTGGACATCTGACAGATATGCAACTGAAACAGCAAAGATTTTCTACGAGATTGCCTATTAACTTGAGATGAAGTCTGAAGAACTTGTAAATAGATCTATTCCCAGCTGATAGGTTTATTTTTTTTCCTCTGCTAAAAGAAGTAAGTTTAGCTGAACTCTACAGTGGAAGAATAAATTGATGAAACCAGCACAGAAATGCTAGAATTAAAGTTTCCAGTGATCCTTAGGACACCCCCATTGCATGTGGTGCATCATAATAAAGTGTTAATTATTGCCATTTTTCATTCCCCTCTTGAGAACTCCTGACTCACTCTTTGCATGGGACGAATACTGCTCACTCCAGGGTTAGTTACTCAGTGATTTTCTTTTTATCACTCGTTGCTCATTGTGTGGCTGACTGCCATCTTTCCTGCACGGCATTTAAACCCTGCTCTGAAGAGGAATTACTAACTTTCATGTGCTCTTTTGTGGCACATGTGACACTATGAGAACAATTAACAAATTTGATTTTGTTTTCCTCCGCAGTACTTCAGGGAGAAGTATTCTCTAGATCAGATCTAAAATTTGATGGAGGTACAGAGAGAATAAAATTTAAAAAATAAGACAAATTAGACCCCAAACTTCTCGGTCACTGTACAGTACACAACTAGGGTGCACTTTTTGTGAACATGCTTAGCTTTATCTATGCATCTTTGTAAGTTTAAACAGCTCATATTTTTCAATGATGGATGTGCAAACTTTTAAAAATTAGATGCCATGTTTCAAAGCATGAGCAACCTGGTCTAGTGGGAGGTGTCCCTGCCTATGGCAGGGGTTGGACTGGATGAGCTTTAAGGTCCCTTCCAACCCAAACCATTCTATGATTCTATGGACCAAGGAATGGATAAGTATTGATCACTTCTTAAATTGTTTTCAGCATTTCAGAGGCAGAACAGAATCCAGTTTCCCAGAAAAATACTGACTGATTGTAATCAAGAAGGGGCTGTTTGCAAGGGCCTGTAGTGATAGAACAAGGGGCAATGGTTTTACACTGGAGCAGGGTAGATTTAGATTAGACCTTAGGAAGATGATCTTTACTATGAGGGTGGTAGATCAGTGGCACAGGTTGCCCAGAGAGGTGGTGCAGGCCCCATCCCTGGAGATATTCAAGGTAAGGCTTGATGGGGCTCTGAGCAACCTGATCTAGTACCAATGTCCCTGCTCACTGCAGGGGTTGGACTGGATGAGCTTTAAAGGTCCCTTCCAACCCAATGCATTTGATGAATCTTGAGTTGAAAGCCGGTCTTCTTTACTACCTGGCCCTGATCCTTCTTCCTAACAAATCTTACTTCTGTAGTGAAGGAGACAAGAATTCTGTGACAGTAGGAATCTACAGCACTCAGTAGTATTACTGCATGAATAGATATAAATTTTCAGGTTTACACTTTCAAGGGTATTTCTTTTTAGGCTTGTATCTTTAACCCTCATGCTTATTAAGACAACTTTTCTGTGATAAGGGTAAAAATAAGAACTGGCTGGTTGCTGTATAACCAAGTCTTGGTCTGTGCATCCTTCTGAAGTCTCCTTCAGCGGAAGGAGACATGGTTAGGTGAAGTGTTGTTCTGGTCTAGCATGATGTTTCTTTATTCTTATACATAAATGTGCTCCGTTGTATGTGTTTTCCAAACACAAAATGAACAATTTGGGACTCACCATGTCCACTTCTATGATCAAGAACATGCACAACTTTTTCTAGGTTCCAGTGGGCAGCTTCATGGAGACCAAATGGTTTCATCACAATAGTGGAAGTAATAGATTGAGGCTGCAATTCTCCTTCACCCAGCTACCAGGATCTTCATGTGGCCTAAATCCTGACATGCTGTTCGTGTAGGTTGTTGCATCACTTGCAGATGGCTCATGACTGGGAGAGGGCAGTGTTCCATGTGGTCCACTTCAGTCTAAAACAGGGCAAGGTGGTGCTGATGGGTCCTGACGTTTCCATCTCAACAGTTTGTATCTGGCTTAAAGAAAAACCTTAAGGATTTTATTATTTGGCTGCTTTCATGATCATTTGATGCATTTTATGCACAGGAGCTATGTTTGAACTAAGCCGTATGTATATCAAGAACTAAAAAGGTGTTTCATTGTCTAGAGCACTGATTTACTGTCAGGAGGCATGGATTCAGTTTACCACAGTCTTACTTTGAGATGTTTGATTAGCACACTCAGGAGTGACAGAGCACTGGCCCAGGCTGCCCAGAGAGGTTGTGGAGTCTCCTTCTCTGCAGACATTCAAACCCCTGGACGTGTTCCTGTGTGACCTGCTCTGGTGATCCTGCTCTGGCAGGGGTTGGACTGGATGAGCTTTTGAGGTCCCTTCCAACTCCTGATATTCTGTGATTCTGTGTGATGGATTTAGTGAGACGTAGAGTATTTAAAATAGCTTTTAGAGACTCTGATGTCATTTTTTTTCTTATTTACAAGTTACTGACCTGTGAAATTGGGGTGGGGAGGAGCTAAAGTACTGAGGATAGTAACCACCGAGGTAATTCTTACTGTGAGACTCTAGAAAGATCATTAAAAGATTGTATATTCCTTTTTCCTTTTTGCACTTCTTTTGATGGCTTTATAGAAATCTGTACAGCGCAGTTCTACTTTTCCAGCATTTCCATATTTAATTTGAGAGAGAGACCCAAAAAAACCAAGGAGAAAAAAGTTCTGTCTTCTGTATTGCTGCTTTTTGTTTTCTTAGCAAGCACGGTATTTGATAATGGAAATTGCTGTGTTTCGTGATTTCAGATATGAATTATTAGCTTCTTTTATCCTCAAGTTAAACAAGTTAATTCCTATTTTATGAAGTACTTGAGGAGGACAGACTCATTCTAGGTCTGAATCTGGGAGTTGGCAGTACCTGTTCAAAAGTAGGTACTAGACTTGCTATTGAAAATACATGGTTGTATTCAGCTCTTAACATAACTGTGGTCCTATTTAGTTTATTATCATACTATCTGTGCTTTATTTAAACATGAAAAGATGTGTTGTCAGAAACAGTCCTTATGTAATATTATGAAATAAAGGTCTTTATTAGATATCTAAACATAGAGTCTTAGAAGCTGCAATCCAAGCTTTGACCAGTGCTTTTTGTTGGCTTTGGGCTCGTCACTTGGACTTGGCTTGCATCTGTCTTGGCTTGATTATTCCTCTCGCTTGCAATAAGTCAGGAGTAATTATACTGAAGTTACTGTAATTTTATAGAGGTGAAAGAGCTGTAAAAAAGCAGAGAGAATGCTAAGCTGGCAAAGGGCTGCAGTCTGGTTCTTGAGAGGTGAGTTTGACTGAGGGGCTGAACCACAGACCTCGCAGTGAGTTGTGCTGGCCTTCACTTTGTCATCTGTAGAATGGAAATGACAGTTTTCTTTTATAAAATAACTTTAATAGATTTAATTTATGTCATTTGAAGGATGTTCAGTGTTTAAGGGATGACCAACTACAAAGATCATAGGAGTACCAAAGTAAGTGACTGTGAACTAGAGAAGACTGCCTGATATTTTACTTAAGTGAAGATTTACACTACTTAAATACTTGAAGTGCTAAGTAATATGATTTTTTCCTTACTTTGTCCACCAGTCAGCACTGTAGCTTATTTGTTTAATAAAGTATTAGCATCTTTTAACTGATTTAACTCCCTTAATGGAATCTCTTACGAGTTTCCCGATGCCAGTTTATCTGATGCATTTCTTCCCACTATCAAAGTTAATACCCTGGGAACTGCTTGAGTTAGCTAAAGAAATTGCTAGTGACTGTGGTACTTTCATATCTGTAGACTTATGTTGCTACTGAGCCTGTCACTTTAGGGATTTTTTTTAAAGTGAAGAAGGGTACAAAACATAAGCAACTGGTATAGTTAATCTTGTCTATTAAAGATCACCATGGAGTCATCAGAGAGCAGTCATTGCCTGTCCCTTGTGCTTTTCTCAGTATAACTTATAGCTTTGTTTTTTTAAAAAAAATAAAAATCAGGGTACTTAAAAATCTTCTGTAAAACGAGACATTTCAACTGAGATCAACATTTTGTTGTTCAAAACAGGATAACAGCTGTGACTTTGTAAGCTACTGTTAGTGGTTTTTCGAAGCTAATTTGTCAGCTTGCTGGCACGCTGAGCTCCTTTGCCGAGAGAAGTTGATGTCATCTCCCATATCGTTCTTTGTCAGAGCTCGGCCTCTCTTTTCCTTTACTCAGGGATTCTCAAATAGGACGTTACAGAACGGGGCTGTTTGCCAGTGGCATTAGTTTTCTGTATATGTAACTTCAATTCGGATCATTCATGGCTTGACACAAAACTCAGTTGTCATGTGAGAGCTGATTACCCTTTTCTTGCGTCCTGTATTCATGATCTGTAGCTCTTCTTTTGTGTGCCTTGAAAGAAAGAAATGTGAGGAGCAGAAATGTTTACTATTTTCAAGTATTCATATTCATACAGTATTCAATGTAGTTTATTATTGCTCGTTCCGAATATAGCACAAAATAAGGATTTATTTAGTGACTATAACTATTGATTAAAAATAAGGTTTCTCGGAAGAATGAATGAACATCTAAAATCAGTGATTATCAGTTAAATGTCAGTGCTGCGCATTGTTTCAACACCATTATATATAGGTTTTGTTGAACGTGCTGTCTAAAAAGGAGCTGAAATACCGCATGTTTTCAGATTCTGTGTTTATTGCTAAGGAGTAACTTTGCAGCATTGGTGTGGGATTTGGTAGAACCCCAGTAGTATCTTCTTACTAAATCGTTTCATAGCTTCTTAGTGGCTTCAGTATCTCAGTAGCTTTACAAAATGTCAGATATAAAGAAGAGATCCTGTTACAAGACACCAACTAAAGAAAAGATGAGAAATTCAGCTTAGGAAGTTTATTTTCACACTAGAACAGAGTTACGTGTGAGATCTACCTGGGATCTTGGACAAGTGAGAAACTTTCTTAATGGCAAAGTTATTTAGAGTACAGAAATCAAATGCTGATTGTGTGGAGCCACCCAAGGAATTCACGGAAGTAGTGGGTGATAAAATAGATGAAATCCATTGCTAATAGACCCAAAGTCATGTGCGTGAACTCTGTGCTGTTTATTTTCAGAGAAAAAGAAGTCTGAGATTTATGATGGCTTAGTAGTTGTCAAAAATCTATTAGATTTTAAAGAAATTGAGGGTATTTGAGGAAAACTGTGTTACTTGTAGCTCTGCTGTTTTACTTCTCCTATTATAAAAACAATATTCTAGAATTGGGAAAGAATTGAATGGTTTCTAGATGGTCTTCAATGCCCCTTCCAACCCAAACCATTCTGAGACTTTCTGAATTCCATACAAGGAGGAACTAAACCAGCAAGGTACTGAAGTCTGGAAAGAAAACTGGGAGGAGAATGTGATAGAAATCTAAGATTATGAGCAATGTAGAGAAAGTGAATGGGAACAATGATTTCCCTATTTCATAACAAAAACTAGGGGCACCTAATTAAATGATCAGATGACAGGCTTCGAATGAACACAAGGAAGTCGTTTTTTTTGTATAATTGTGTATAATTAAATTGTTGAATTCATAAATTCATTGCCACGAGGTACTGCAGAAACCAACAGTTGTAGTAGCTTAAAAAGGAATAAGAGAAGATCATGGAGGTGAGGTTTATCTATAGCTATAAAACACAGTTGTCTACTCATAACCTTAGGCTAAACTTTAGGTCTGTTGCAGAGAAAACCAAGGAGGGGCTTTCCCTGAGAATTCGGTCCTGGGTTTTCTGGAGAGTACTTGATCTCTCTGCTGTTCCCAAGGTTTTGTGTATAGATGGACTGATAAGAGTATCTAGCTTGTAGTGTTACAAACTGTGTAAAGGTGTATTACTCTGGGGGAAAAAGTCACCAAATCGTCAAAGATTTGATGTTGATAGATAAATAAATAACCGGTGTCAAATCAGGATACAGAAATTTAAGAACTTTAATTTCTTGTGCTTATAAAGGTAAGAAGGCTGTACATCTGTAGACGTACTTTCAGAAGCATCTCAACACCTTTACTTCCTTGACACTTTTAAGCGTGGCTCTTTGAATGATGATATTTGGTGCCCAGTTATTGATCTTCACATTAAGGCTACTAAAATTCTACTCGTTTACCTAAATTGTCTGACCTGGGGGGGATTCACTTGTGCATTTACTATTAATTATCTCGCTTACTTCCTAAAAGTATGCTTTGATTAAAGCTTCTGGGCATAAACTTGTTTCTATTTCATCCTTCAGTATGAACAAAATTAAGCTGTAAGGTGTGCTTAATAATAAAAAAGCTGCGATAAAGTTTCAACATATAACATTGTAGATGATGATTTATGGTAACTCTTAATATGAGAGACAGGCAAAATATACTGAAACCATAACGTCTGTATCTGTTATTAAACACTTATTTGAGATACTTTTTTAAATTTCAGTTTTGAATCCAGCATTTATCATCTTAGGTTTCAACCGCACTTTTATGTATGCCTGAGGGTAAACTTTATACATCTTTTTATAGATTAGAAACACAAAATGTTATCACGCTGCCATCTGGACTGATTTATCCTTATATTGTCACAGATTTATGATGATGATATTCAAACACTTAATGTTTTCTTTTTCAAACATTTCAACACCGTAGACTAGTAAATCAAAACTTCCTTTTGAAAGATTGGTTGGTGCTAATGTCTCTAATCACATCCCAAGTACATTCAGAACTCTATTTAAAAACGTTGATACCGTGTTTTTGGATTACAGGACCACACATATTGTATGTGGTTCTTTAATGGTTGCATAAAACCCAGTCCTGTTTTCCCTGAATCCTGATTATTTCCAGAGGTAGTAGGTAAAAATTTCCAATTTCTCCTTCCTCTTTCTCATCCATTAGAGAGTTTTGTGAGGCAGCAGTTTTGTGGCCTGGCTGTTGATTTCTGCATTGCCATGTGATTATTGAAAAGCCTACTCCTCTATCAATGTGATAACAAGGTAACCGGGCTGCTTTTCATATACACGTACAGACACAGACACACAGACACACACACACACAGGCTGCTTTTCATATACACGTACACGCACAGACACACACACACACACACACACACAGACACACACAGACAGACACACACACACACACACAGACACACACAGACACACACACACACACAGACACACAGACACACACGCAGACACACACAGACAGACAGACACAGACAGACACAGACACACAGAAACAGACAGACACAGACACAGACAGACACAGACAGACACAGACACAGACAGACACACACACACACAGACACACACACACACACACACACACAGACACACACAGACAGACACACAGACACACACAGACAGACACACACAAACAGACACACACAGACACAGACACACACACACAGACACAGACACAGACAGACACACACACACACAGACACAGACACAGACAGACACACACACACACAGACACACACATAGACACACATATAGATACGCATGTACATAAAGACACACATATATATACACACGCACCCCCCACACGCATACACACACACATGCGTACACGTACACACACAGGTATGCACACATATACACACACGTGCACACACTCGTATACTCGCCCACATACACACATGTACGCACACACGTATAATCACACACACACACGTATTAGACACACATATAGATACGCATGTACATAAAGACACACATATATATACACACGCACCCCCCACACGCATACACACACACATGCGTACACGTACACACACAGGTATGCACACATATACACACACGTGCACACACTCGTATACTCGCCCACATACACACATGTACGCACACACGTATAATCACACACACACACGTATAATCACACACACACACGTATAATCACACACACACACGTATAATCACACACACACATACACACATTTATGTATTTTTCTTAGATTTGAAATGGACTATCAGCAGTAAGGCATGCTTAACCACAGACTTCTCTCCCTCCTGCCTGTTAACCCCCCTATCCCCCAAAAACTTTTTAAGGTTATCTATTGTTTTGGTTTATTTTTTTTATTTTTTAAGAAATGCTGAAAATTCAGGTTAGTAATTGTAAAATATTTTTTTTATATATTTTGAGAAATTACTTTACAGGGTTGGAGAGTAGGATGACGTTTTTGTTGTATGAGAACCTTTCGGGGGTAGCCTACGCAATGTAAATGCGTGCTTACCTATATTTTCAGGGAAAGTGGATTAGAATTGTTGTGTGGCTGAGGAGGAAATTTGATGTGAAAGTGTTATTTTTTTTTTCTTTGCTTTGAAAAGGAAAGAACCCATTTCTTTCCATGCATAGACTTTATAGACCTTTCTCATTGTCTGGTGTTACTGTAATAACATACGACTACTTAAAAAATAAAACAAAACCTGTCCCCAAACACAATCTCCTTTTAAATAGCAAATTTATTTTGATTTTGCCAAAATGCCATTACTCTTTTTTATTTAATTGTAGCATTGTGAATATTTTGAAAGCATGTAAAACTGTAGCCAGATGTACATAGTAGTCTCAGGAAAAGCCTGGAATATGAGTTGAGGAAGACAATTGGCGTAATATGGGGATGTGTGTGGCATCATTAGTAGTTTCAAATAAATACCATGCAAATATAACCAAATAGAAATATGATTATTTTTTTTCCAGAAGTGGCAACAAAATAGCTTTGTTGAAATGTGCACAAAGTGTTTAATCGGGAGGAATTTATGGCTTGTTATAACAAACCCATATTGAGTCTCTTGTTCTTCAGTTTTTTTTTTTCTAGAACAGTGGCCAGAATTGGTTACTTAGGAAGAAAATAAGAGCTGTGAAAGAGGAGAGCTGGGCAATAGCCTGCTCACATGGGGAAAGATACCCCACCCAACCATCAGTGATTGAAGTTTCTGAAATACAAGCCTATTTCAACTTTAACTTGAGGTATTGTGTTGTGCTATTGCCATTACCACATCTTTTAGAGAAAGATAAAAGAAACTTTGCAGTGGATGTATGGGATATTCAGCTTTCTAAGAAGGTCTCATTGTAATCCTTAATATCGAGATAAAATTTAAACCTCAGATCATGAGGTTTGTATTTCTTTCAAAACATGTTTAAATACTTGCTCTTCAGGATGCAAGGCATATTGAGGACTAATGGATAATTGTTGTCCATGTAAGCACTCGGTTATAAAACCGTTGAACAAATTATTCAATGAACTTATTTTGCTTGATATTTGAGTCTCGCTTTTCCTTTGTCCAGAAGCTCCAGCTCTGGTCTTTATTGCTTTGTTTTGGCAAGGGAAGTAGATCACAGGTGATTTAAGGCTCTTTTCTTTACACAACAATTCATTATTACAAAACTTCTGCAACACTTTTACCCCTGTGCTCATTGACCCGTTTCAGCAAAATTTGACAAAATGAAGGATGGGGTTGGTAGTTGGCTGGTCAGTGCAATCGCATAAATGTTATTTCTTACCGCTACAAGCCGTGCAGGAGAGGGAGACTTGGAGATAGAATCACAAAATCGTTTGGGTTGGAAGGGCCCTTAAAGCCCATCCAGTCCAACCTCTGCCATGGGCAGGGACACCTCCTACCAGCCCAGGCTGCTCCAAGCCCCGTCCAACCTGGCCTTGGGCACTGCCAGGGAGGGGGCACCCACAGCTTCCCTGGGCAAGGGAAGCCAGGGTCTCACCACCCTCACTGTAAAGAATTTCTTCCTAATGTCCAATCTAAATCTCCCCTCTTCAAGTTTAAAACCATTCCCCCTTGTTTCTGGCGCTACTTGTCCTTGTAAAAAGTCCCTCCCCAGCTTCCCTGTAGGACCCCTTCAGGTACTGGAAGACTGCAATAAGGTCCCTCCGGAGCCTTCTCTTCTCCAGGCTGAACAGCCCCAACTCTCAGTTGGTCTTCACAGGGGAGATGCTCCAGCCCTTTGTTCATCAGTGATCTTCCCTTTTTAAGTAGCAATTGTACTTGATATTGGTGGATGTTGAACTTGTAAGGCAGGGTAGCAGAAATTTCAGAGTCACACATTTAGTTTTTTTCTAAAGCTGCCCTTTGCTTATCTTTCTTGTCCTGCTGACTTGTCCTCAACATCATCCACTGCAAATGAGTTATGCAGTATACGTATATTCTGTAGGAAGATGACTTCTTTCAGTTAGTGGATAATCTGAGAGCTACATGCGGTACGTTCTAGGAGCATTTTCATTCTTTGGAACTCAACTTTGAATGAGGAGGCTCCATGAAGTCTTTCTGCTTTCTGTCAGAGCCATGAGATGCAGGTGTTATGTGATGGTACGGTATCTCATGGTTTTGGTGGTATCAAGTGATTCTGCACTGACAAAGGGAATAGCTCTGTAACCTTGAGTTCTTCTTCTCTTGACTGATGGCACTTACATCTCATGTTGATGGCATGAGTCAGTATTTTACCCACCACACAGGTAAACGATCTGAGTTGTTTCAGATCAATATTGACAAGTGAGATATTGCCTTTAAAGGCTTATGCTGTTTTCAGTAATAAAAATATCCGTGGGTCAGTAGATTTTGTTGTGAATTCCAACAGAAATGTCTTCTGTGTAAGAGCAGAGCTGAGCTCACTCGTTCCATTGCATAAAGAGAAAGTCTATGTATGTTTCCCCTCTGAATCCTGTTACCCAGAATATGTTATCTCCCTAGAGATAAAGATACTGGGGCAGTCCTGGTTCCAAGCCCATCTGAGTCTGTTGATGAAGACGACTTTCACTGCCTTCAGGTTTCAGGAAAGGTTACATCTGATTGTTGCTGGCTCTCATTGCAGCATCCCCTGGATAAAGGATGGGTCTTGCTGAAGTGCGTGTCCTTCCTTGGTGGGAAACCTCTCACTGATGGCAGAAACTTCTGTTGTAACTTTAAGTAGAGCTTGTTTTCCTTTCTGATGTTAACCAGGCGTGAATATTCTCTTCCTGTTCATTTGTGGCTGTGCAAGAGGGATTCGTTTCATTAACTTCACATGTCTGTATCATCACTATATGCACTTGGGAGAGTGGGCATAACCTTTCCATAGCCAGCAGATTGAAATCAGCAATTTTAGTTAGTGATTCACTTGGAAAGAAGTGTCTGAAGTCAGCCAGGTGGATCTCAACACGTTTCTCTCCACTGCCTTTGAAGGAGGCAGCACCTGACTTCCAGCACTTTGAACTGGTTTATTGGAACTTCTGATTTCGAATTCAGATCCTAGATCCTTTGAAATCTTGGGAGAAACGAATATTAGTGCCAATATTAGTGACTGCAACTGCAGTTTAGCTTAGCCTCTGAGCTGAAGGAAATAATTTACCTTTCCTCTCAAACCCTATCCTCTCTGTTTGATTGCCGATGTTACGTTCCCCGTTTCCCAAGCTTGTGATTTAGATGTCATCTTCAATTTCTCCAAGATTTACCTCAGAGCAATTATGGCATATCTTGCTGTTAAACAATTTGCAAGATAACAGTAGTTTCTTCAGACTTTTAAGTCAAAGTTTAATGCCATGTGATTTATTTTAATTAACTTTGAAAGAAGTAGAAGGTTGGGGTATTTTTTCCTTTGGCTTGTGAACTCCTTTGGAAATGTGTCTGCAGTTTCTTTATGCTCTGTGATTTGGGCATGTAATTAATCTGTGATAATAGAGCTTAAAGACCGTTCAAAGAGGAATGAGAATAGTATGTAAAATAAAATGCATAATCTAAATTAATTTTCGTGGGTGGATAATACTTAACAAGAGTAATTCTTTCAGTGCAGGTATTTTTTTCTGACTTAAGATTCCAACTTGGACTTTCATTTGCATTGAATTATGGGCATGGTGATCTCAGTAGCAATTCCAACAGTGCATTTATTCTCACCACTGTACTTGTATTTGAGTCGGGTTTTGAAAGTTTATACCTTCTAAGAAAAAAAAATAGCTGTTGTCAAGCACTTTGTTATTTCAGGTTGTACTGAAATAATAATACATGCAAAGCTTAGCTCTAAAGTTTGCAGAATATCATTGAAAAGCAGGAAATTCATCTTGGGACAACTTATAATAAACTTAATCAGCAGAGTTGCCTTCTGGTTAATGGAAAGGTTCTGTTGAGTCATTCTCAGCTAAAGCTGAGAACAATCACAGGAGTCTGGGCTGCTTGAGAGGACTGATCTTTTTCGTCTTTTTTTCTAAAGAGGAGGTTCATGTGGACTGAATTCCCTTTGACAAAATGGGCATGTTTCCCAGGGAAAACATGATACTTCTTCACTAATCAGGATGGAGCCTTATCCTGCAATGGGACCTACATTTTGGTCTTTTCGCCACATCATTGCTGTTTTCTACATGGACTAAAATAGATATAGAGTAAACCAACCCAAAAAGTCAATTATAGGGTTTTATAGTGATGTACTGTGAAAAATTTGGTCATGTTTTTCATTATACAGAATGTTCTTTCCGAAGACATAAACAGAAAAAAGCACATATGTTTGATTTTAAAAATAACTTTGCTTAGCTGTTTAAAAATGCTGGAGACATTTTGGATAGTTCTGAATGATCAGCATCGTAATTATATGATAAAACTTCTGTGTAAAGACCTATCTGGTTTATAATTATTTAACTGTCGGGATTTGGGGGTTCAAGAGGTATACTTTGAAAAGAAGAATCATACATATCTGCACAGTCTGAGTTATTCATCTTCCTCTCCTCTCTAATCAGGAAGTCACTGTTAAATCTGTGATGTCAGTTTAGGGGGAATGATTTAATTTAAAAAGTATTAACATGTGAAAGAAATATTGGAATGAATGAAAACACTTTGGTCTACTGATATTTAAACCAGTGATTATCCTAGGATAGCACAGTATAAAAGAGATGCTGAAGTAATAACTACAGTTACAAAATCAAAGCAATAAAAATTAATATGTAATAATAGAATTAGGAACAAAAGCCACATTTTTCATTTGCCTGAAGTTCAATAGCTAAATCCATGTTTAGACATCTACAGAAGTGCAGTAAGGCTTTGGTAGGTGTGGAGCTCTGGCCACGTGATTTTCATGGCAAATTGCAAACGCTCAGCGCTTTTGCAAATGAGTCCAAATCCATTTAGGTTTTTAAATATGGACACTAACATTTGAAAAATGAGAGATTTCAAGAGTTAGACAAATATTTTAGAGTTATACAAGTGAGAATAACTAACTACTTTTTACTTGACACTGAAACTAAGTAAACAGTTGCTTAGATCTGTGTGAAAACACCTTTAATCTTATTCTTATAAAGAAGAAATAGTTTCTAGAAAACAATGTCTTGAAATTATTACATACACCAAAATAATCAAACATATAATGTAATAACAGAGATAGTGCTAAGTTAGTTACTCATTTTTAAATCATTTCTAAGCAGTCTGTTTCCAGTTTAGAAATCCTTTATGTTCCCAGTACAGTGACCGCAGTCCAAGAGCACCTTTACAGGTCAGCAGGTTGTGTTGCTCGTGTAGTGTCCTCCAACTCCTCTCCATTGTCAGTCTGCATCGTCTTTTTATTTCTCCACAGAAAGCAGACCTTACCACCACCTTTTAATTTAGTTACCATATTTATGAGGTGCTTCCTATGCATGTTCTGGGTAACCCAATCCATATTTCCTCCTACTTATTTCCTCTACAAGTTGATTTCCCCAAGCAATACCATATTTCACTTCCTTCAGTGCTGCATTCATTCTGAATATCTTCTAATTGATCCATGGATCTTTCAGGCTTCTTTATGCTTTAACTCAGCTGTTGGATGTGTCTTCAGTTTATGCATTTAAAGGCCAAAAAGGATATTTTACCTTCTCTGGCCTCATCTATTACATCGGTTATCGCTGCTAAAAAGTACTTCTGCCAAAAGTGTTAGTGAATGTTTTAGTAAAACTTTTCTTGCAAAACGTAATCCACATTAGATTTAAATAAGTAAAAGATAATGAATCTGCCATGTATCTTGATACTCTGTTTAATACATTACTCCATCAATTAAGAAGTAGTAGTTTTAAATCACATTTGAGTGTGTCTGGTGTTGATTTCAAGTCATTTTGGCATTCTCCACTCTTTCCTGCATCTTCCTACGGGGACTGTACTCTCGTTAGGATGTTGAGTCACCTCATGATGGTTTTTTTTTGCCAGGTCAGACAAGTTGGATTCTTTGTCTTTCACTATAAATGTATTTTTCTGGTCAATAACTTGTTTATCTTCTTTTAGAACTGTATCCTGGGACATGATTTTGAAATCTGTATCACAAATGAGGCACGGAGAGGTGAAATAATTTTAATATCTATATCACAAATGAGGCAGAGAGAGGTGAAATAACTCTCCGTTCTTACATCTGGTAATTTCATTAAACATTTTTGAGTTATTTTACTGGGCACCCCTATTAAAATGAATATCAGCTGTAAATCTTACCTTCTTTTTAGTGTTGTCTTCTAGAGCGTTGTCCATTTTGCAGGTATGGTCTGTATTTTTCTCTGAAATGTTTAGCTTTACTTTGAGGTCTGTATCAAATTGTGTTTTGTTTGAATGGACTCCTATTTGCTGGATAATCCACATCACGTTAAATGACTTTTCTGGATGGTGCTGGGATGGTGTCCTGGTATGGGGGCAGCGTGGACTGAGGGGAAGGTGAGGGGTTGAGCAGCTGTGGGGGTGTTTGGATGCTGATTGGGGTCAACCCACCACATCAAAGTCAGATTTTTTGGTGTCCTGACTTCCTGAGAACAGGAAAAGTTGATGGAAGACTTGAAGAATGGAAAGGAAGGACGGATGGAAGGGAAGAGGTGAATAAAATGTGAAGGGAAAAGGAGAATGTAAAAAAGGAGAGGTGGAGAAGAGAGCTCAAAGAACAGCTAAAGTTGCTAATATATATAAATATATATATATGTTTGTGTGTGTATAAATAAATATATATATATTATTTTAACTAGGCTGTTTAAGTTGTCTCAGAAGTAGAATTGGATGAGAGGTCCTTGGGGTCAAGGTGGTGCAGGAATTCCAAAGGCAAAATAAATTGTTCTGATATATATGGCTTCTGGGCTTAATGGAATCAAATTGTGGTTACAATAAAGGGAACTTTGTTTACATTCTCTGGATCCATTTTATGTAGTAAAATCTAAATAATGTTTCTTTTATAGGGATCATCACATATTTTAACCAGGGCCTGGCAATGGAATGCAACAAAGAAGAGCGTGACTAAAGTATCTGTGAAATTCACTGTTAAGTCTGTACTCAGTTCTTCTACATGTCCATAAAACTTGCAGTTCTGATCACAGCTGTATTCACTAATACTATAAGTTAGCCTGGCCACCTGCCTTGATCAAACTTCTTGCAGGAAAAGAAAGCTTTTTCAGATTTCTCTTTGCTGGAGAAGGTCAAGAGTTGGGGTTTTTAAATTATTATTATTATTTTAATTTTTCATGTGAACAGATGCATTTCTTGGTGACCAGAAAGCAGACTTCAGATAGTGCACAGTATAGAATTAATTTAAATTATTCCATTTGTATTTTGTACAAGTGGGAGGATGCGTTCTGATGCTGATCTGAACTGGATAAGGCATTCTAAATTGTCTAGGGGAGATCACCCTTGTTTCTAGCTCTTTGAAATGTTTTCTTGTTAACATGAAGAGAGATTTTGCCTATGGGTAGGAATTGTGTTAGCATGGAAATGAATTTTAGAGTGACACATCCAGTTACACGTGCTTACGTTTTTGTGTAAAGCCTTGTAATGGCCGTAACATTAATGGAATGTCAGAATGATAACGAGGTATAAACCAAGCTTTTAAGACCTTTTGAGGTGGCTTTGTGCTGTGAAAAAAAAAGTGATGTAGAGAAAATAACACTTGAAGGGTAAAATAAGACTCTCTAATAAGACTCTCTTGTTTCTACTGGAAGGTGTGCTCTCTTCTGATGCTTCTGAGCAACATCATCTTCAGGCATCATCTCCTCCAATATTGTTCTGAGTGCAGACTTTTTTTATTTCCTTATGTTGAAATCCCTCTGTAATGCCATTAATAAATTATTCTCCATTTGTTTTCTAGTTTGGATAATTCTTGGCTTTATAAATAGATACTGTGTGTTAGCAGCACTGGCCTTGTTTTACCCTAGTGCCTTGGATTTGAGTTTATGGACCAGAGCACAGGTATTTGGATCTGTGGAGAACAAAACTGCATCCTGTTACTGTCTAAAAGTAAGATGAGGTAAAAGAGGTGGATCTAGATCAGTAAATGCAAACACAGTCCATATCTCTGCGTTTTGCACCTGATCTATAAGAGGAAGAACCCTCTACTGGATTATTCATATAGCCCATTATAGGATAGAGTGCATCTCTTCAGTTACATATTTTTCTCTGCTGACAGTGTAGGACAATTAATGTAAATACAGGTGTCTAATGTTTATCTGCCAAAGTTTGGGCAGGTGAACTAGAGCCTTTAAATAAATAATGAGTAATGCCTGCTCCTCCCTTAGCACTGGGCTCTGTTCTTGGATCTCTCTCCTCTTTCTAGCTGCTGATATTTATTTTTTTTTTACCTATTTAATTTGGGTCATTTGCAGCTCTAATAAGATGCTTAAGAGCTTGTGGTTCACAAGTCATTAGGGAAAGGCTGACAGACAGACAACATGATAATATAAAGATGTTTATAATCTGTTTTCGTAGAGAACTGGGTTGAAGATGTTAAAGATGTAGCTCAATGCTAATCTTGCATCTGAGTGTGGGAGCAAGATGTAGACCAATCTGGAAAGCACTGAAGTTTTGGAAGCAACAGCGAAATAGTTAGTCGGGAATTCTCGGAAGAGTTTTGATAAGGAAGAAGAGAATCGTCTTCATCTGGTCCAGGGATCAGCAGCGTGATCCCTACACCATACACCTTTCTGTGGATAGCTGCGTTGGGTTAAGTACCATCTAACTGTAAACAGAGTTGTTTGTGAAGTGGAATCAACTTGTGCTTGAGTTACAGCTTAATTTTTCACTCATGATAAACCAAGATTTTGGTGACATCAATTCTGTGATGAAGTTGATGCTCACCTCCTTTAAGAACAGTGTGGGTAATTAATGATAGCAGAATGCGATTTATTCTATGGATATTGCATTGAAGATACAGTCCTTCAGTTAATCTTGTAGGAGCTCTTCTCTTCATTTGAGTTTTTATTTCATTGACATGACATACCTTGCAGATCTTGGCTGTGTGTCACTGTTGTAGCATTCTGAGGTTCATCTGACACCAGGACCATTTTATGGTATGGACTCTTTTCTGGGGTGGTAATATTTCAATATGGAAAAATTATTATGGAGGGATTGGAAGAGAATTAAATTGGTGTATGAATAGAAAATTGCATTTTTTTTATAATTTGAAGTTTCAGACTTGTGTCCTTTAGACTTCATGTGTCCTTTAGTCTATTTGCCAGTGAATGACCTCATGCTTGGTAAAGAACTGGCCCATAGGTAGTGTATAGGGAACAGCAATGAAGGTGTCTTTTGGTAGTAGAATCTAATACTGAAAATTTGTTAGCACTTGCTTTGAATAAAACTCAGATAATATTTCAGTTGAATAAATGAAATAACTTTTAGGTATTATAAGGGAATAATCCACTGAATGAGTTGCATAGAGGAACAAAAGAGAAGGAAAAAGTGCCGCTAGGACTCTTCAGAATGAAGACCTATGATATTTTACAAGTAAAAGAGCAGGAGAAAGTGATACTCATCCTCCTGTTATTTCTTCACACTTAGTACCATTTTATCTCTTCTAATTTGTACACTTCCATTCTTCAGTGTATGACGAATGTATGCAAATATTCATTCATTTAGAGACAGATCTGGTTGCCTGGAACGTGTATCTGGGCAATGGCTTTGACTCTGTTATTTCCCAAGGACCAGCCAGTCTTTATTTCCCATGGCTGAAACAAAGTCTCTACGCAGTCTTTTGTCTTCAAAAACAGAAGCAAGCTTGCTGGAGGTGTTGTTTTTGGGATGTTTTTGCGATTCTTCCGATGATTCTAAGTCATTTAATTCTGAATTAGGCAGTGAAAAAGGGTGCATGATTATGTTGATACTCAGTTTGCTTGCTTTCTGCAACATTGTGTGAAGTGCAGGCAAATTGAGAGCCAAGCCCTTGGATGCCAGTTGTTGACCACTAATTTTGTAACATAATGATTATGAAAAAATGCATGTTTTGGGGAAAAGGAGAAAAACCTGGAAAGAAGAAATTATTAGGGTTCAATACGATGAAGCAAAGAACATATAATTCCCTTTCCATCTTCAGTTTTCCTACATATATCTATATATATATATA
>NW_010167317.1:0-295 GCF_000695765.1 Mesitornis unicolor
TGCAGCGCACTGGAGGAGCCCGTCGTTGTTGACCGTATCTCCTTGGAGGAGATCCTCATTTGCGCCGCTCCGGAGGAGTTTCTTCCTGCGCCGTGCTGGCAGAGCCCGTTGTTGTGCTGCACCGGAGGCGCCCGTCGTCATGCTGTGCTGGGTAGGCCTTTGGCCCGCAGCGCCGAAGGTGCCGTTCTTCTTGGTGCCCCAGATGGGCCCTTCCGCGTGCATCGTTTGAAAAGCCCTTCATGGTGCCATGCCTTCGTAAAGGTAAGTAGACAATTTGAAAGGCTGGAGGAGCTTT
>NW_010167317.1:373-595 GCF_000695765.1 Mesitornis unicolor
GGACGATCCCTTTGTTCCAGCGCGCCTGAGCAAGCGTTTGCTGTGCCTCCCTGGAGGCAGCCTTCAGCGTACCCTGCCGGAGCAGATGTTCAGTGTGCTGCGATAGAGGAGATGGTCATCGCGCTGTGCTGAAGCAGCTTTTCATTGCAGCGTGGTGGAGGAGCCCGTCGTTCTTTCTCCCCACAGGATGCCCCTCATGAGGCCGTGCCAGAGTTTTGCATC
>NW_010167318.1:0-448 GCF_000695765.1 Mesitornis unicolor
AAAAGCAGAATGATATATTTCATGACATTTACTTTTTTAGTGGTCCATTATGTCACCTGTTTTACAGCAACTTCCATCTATAGTGGTGTACAACACCATGCTATTACTCTGCAGTGTTGTAATGAATGTGGAAGGAGCAAACACTTTCCTTATCTTCTCTCTTTAACAGCACTTAGCACCTGGGACATGTCTGTCCTCCTAGTCACATTCCTTGATATTCTTCTGGAAATAGCTTGTTAAAGAAATGCATTTTCTAAAGTGATTCATTATTTAAGTCAGAGCTGAACTAAATTTTAGAGTAGACAAAGAAATTATAGAACATACACTATACTGTAATTGTCCTACCTTGGCATAAAATTGGATCAGCCTTTTGTGCCTTTAATATCTTCCCCCCCTTCATATGTATATAAAGAAAAACATTAGTAATTAAGTCCTCTTTGCAAGACTG
>NW_010167319.1:0-31418 GCF_000695765.1 Mesitornis unicolor
TAAAATAAAATAAAATAAAATAAAATACATCATAGGTCTTTTGTAAAGGTGTCACTGATCGGTTGTTCCTTTCAGCTTAGGGTGACAGTCATACAGAAACCACTGCGCAGCGACCTGAGACGCTGGGATGTCTTTCCCCCCACCACCCATTGCCTGGATAAGCCCAGCTAGTATAGTAAGACCAATAAAGAAATTTATTTTTTATTTTTCAGCAATACCTGGAAAAATGGCAGTGTTACAAATGCACCTGCAAGGGGTGGGCAGCAGAGTGGCTGGCAAAAGCACCTTCACACCCAGCAAAGCTGTTGTGGTGTTGTCGCATCTTTGGTTTGGATTTTTGGTTTGGTTAGAAAGATATCTTTACTGGCATTAAAATGTAACCAGCTGTGTTCAGTAAAGCCCATAAGAATAAAGAACAAAGTCCTGGACTGCAATACAGCCTCTCTTTTCTAGTCTTTCCTTTCATGTAGGTAACAAATACCTTCCAAAGACTAATGATTTTTTTCCGGTTTTGTCATTGATCTCTTAAATAAGACGTTCTCAGGCAACACATCAACACTTTCCTGTTCTCAAAGGACGAATCCCTTAGGAAGCACTTATGGCATTTTTCTTTCAGACGTTTTTTTCACATTTTGTAATGGAAACAAAACCAATACTCAACCTGATTAATAGATCTGCAGCTAACAAAAGGTGCCCTGAGTGAGCAGTAAATTTCCTTACTGGTCTTCTCATCTAGCAACGCAGGAGCAAAATCTCTAACAGCACCTCCCCATCCCTCTTCCCTTCACTCCTCTTCCTCTCAACTTTGCATAGTTATAACCTGAGGCAGCTCTACCCATGTGCTGGGCTTATCCAGGTGATGAGTCTAGCTACGAGTGAAGGGAAAAGAGACATCCCAGCACCTCAAGTCACTGTGTAGTGGTTTCTGTATGACTGCCACCCCAAATCAAAAGGAACAACCAATCAGTGACACATTTAGAAAACAGATGGATGTTTGAGATTTTTTTTAACAGCAAAAATTAACAAGGGATCAATAAAAAAATTACACAAAACAGCACTGGCAGAAAGCCAACAGTCCTGTTATGTACATTTTTCACCCTTTTTTTTCTATCCTTGCTTTGTAGGTTTTCCACAGAAAGCACTATCAGGGCTTCTTTCTTTCATGGTCCATCCTTTCCATCCCACCATGCTGGAAGAGTCATAAGAGGAGACTAGACTTGACTTACGGTCAAGACTACACCCTATTTGCCACAAAGGCACTATTATTTTTACTTCATCCGTAACTTGGCAGTTTCCTCAGCATTTAGGCAAGGGCGCCATGAGAGGGTCCAGCAACTCCTTTTCCTCCTCATCAGAGCAAAGCCTGGAATGAGAGGCAAGTTTAATCCTAATGGGAGTTGCTATGTTAATCACAGCAGTCATACAGGGAAACGTATGTAGTTACAAGGTCAGGGACAAACTAGTCGCCCTGTCATAACTGGATATTCTGACAAATAGCAAGGCTGACATAGTCCTAGTAATGCAGTTTTCATGGGTGCAAGGAATTTAATTTTTGATAACTCGGTTAAAGATGATGGCAGATGACTAATAATGAAAACAGGACTTCTGTAGGAGTGAAAAGAGAATGCTTTGTATTTTCAAAGGGTATTTTTCTTACTTCCAGACCTACCTGATCTTAGGTAAAGATTCTTTTTTTCCAAAAGCAGACTGCTCCTGGGGGCAGCAGTCAAAAGCAGAGGCTGTGCGTATAACGTCTCAGAAGTACACACTGCTCCCCCTGCCTGCTTGCTTCTCTGCTTTCCGTGATCTCCACATGGCAAGATCTCCCAGCCCTCCCTTCTGCTGTGGTCCCTGGGCACTGCTGTGATGAAGTCAATGCTATCTGTTCAGACTGAAATCCCAAAAAACCTGTGTCTTAGAGATGAAGATTCAAATGAACTCAGATGAGAAGGAAAGAAATGTAGTGACCTCCTGTCCTCATCCAGGGTGCTGTGCCAAAACAGAAGAGCTGCTAGGGCAGCAAACACCTCCTGCAGCTTGCTGCTAAGGATGAAGAGAAATCAAAACTGTTTCTCTTCTTTGAGTCTGAAGGAGTCCCATAATATACATGGGAAAAATCTGTTCTGGAGTAGGAACTGCAAAATGAATGTTTGTCTTGTGTTTGATCAGCTGAATAAGCACATCACAGCAAGAGGAGTCCCCATTTTTGCACCCACTTCTCTGTTCACAGGCTAACCTGGTGTGGCTGCTAAGCTGAAATTGATTTCAGCGAACACAGTCTCCTATTTGAAATCAGCAGAGTTACCTCCAAAGAGAAATTACATGCAAAGGCAAGTCAGAGTGAGGTGACAAGAGAATTCACAAGCTCTTCAGAAAAAAGGGCAGTGCATATTCATTCCTTCTAAAATTTGACACCAAAAATACCCCAATGTCTCCTTTGCAAAAATCTTCATAAAGCAGGGTGTCAATAAAAAAACAAGACCTTGAGTAGGCACACAGGTGGCATGTGCTTAATCTCAGCTCCAGTTTAAAAAAATACAGAGATTGCCCCAGAAAAGACTAGTTCAGACTTGTTTTTTCTCGAGGTGCTGCTTCCCTGGGAGGCTTAGGCATAAAGGCCAGTCTGTGTGGTCACCTCCTGACAGGGTATCCTTTGGTTTACCTCTCTGCCTCCACACTGCTTTTATGGACTCTGATTTTTCATCCTTCCCTTCTGTTGTTTTTGCAGCTCTTGCTTCTCACCATCCCTCCATGCCAATCCTGCCTTTTACTTCCATTTTAGCTGGGCAATTCTTCTTCTCCCTTTCCCTGCTCTTCTTAAATGCTCAGCTCACATTCCTTCCTCCCCACTGCTCAGTCCCAGGGACGGGTCCCCATGCAGCTCTTTCCTTCTTTCTGTCTCCTCTTCCCTTCTTTCTGTTTCCTCTCCCTCTCATGGTTGTCCTTAGTGCAACTTTTCTACTTAAAGTAACCTGAACTGCTTTCCTACATGAGGAGGCCTTTGCTCCTTATACTGTTGTCAATGCACATGCTCTGCATGACCATCCCTTCCTCCCATATGACAAATGATATCTCCTTCCCAGACTCCGTTTCTAGCTGCATCCCTGACACTGGCCAGCTGTGCTCTTTCCTGATTTTCCTGTGCCCTTTTCACTGGTTCCCTCTCAAACCTTGCTTTAAGCAATTTCTAGCAGAGGTTCACCCTTAACATTTAATAATTACCTTGGCCACTCGGGTTTGTTTCTTCCTCTGCTTTCTGAAACTGCTTGACCACTTTTGCTTGAGAGAGTGCAACCGCGTGGGCTGGGAAAAGAGGAAAAGCAATGGGGAATTTCTTAATGAAGGAAGCAAATGCACAACCTCTGAAAGATCTGAACTCTTTAAACTGTTTTCTACAGTCCTTCCTACTTTTTCCCAAAATAGACCATTCAGAAGAACTTGAGTTCCTGAGACTCCCCTAAGAGCAGAGACTCTTGAGGTACCCTAGTAGACAGAGACATCCTGGGGTGCAGAGGCTGAGCATGGAGAGGAATGGCCAGTGGTTCCCTGGGTCTCCTGACCAGCCCCTGAGGATCCTAACAGAGTTATGAAGGGGTGAGGGTGGGGTAGGAGCATAGTGGCTAAAAATCAGTTCTCAAATAAGTAACTATAATGTGTAATTACACAAGAGCACTGAATAGAGTTTTCTGTTAATCTGTGATCCGATAATCTTCTTTCGTTGCCACTTAGCAACAGAACTACAAACTGAGGATGGAAAGCCAGGGTGACTTAAAATTCCTCTCTTTGCTGAGCAGAGAGGAGAAAAGGTCCCTCTCGGGGCAGGCACAACAGATTTTCCAGGCACTGGCTATATTGTGCCTTTCAGCACTATTGTGCAGACATCTGAATTTGAAGTTGCCCAAAGTCCAGCTCAGCTGGGCAAATAAAATTGTTTGCAAGAATTAGCAAACTTTACTCACAGAAACACAGGAGTAATATAAAAACACACACCCACAGACTATGTTAATATCATACCTTAGCAGGAGGAATGTGGAAGAAACTGGTGGGCCAAAACTGCTGCACTGGAAATTACTCTTAACAGGTGGATAAAAACAAAAATCATTACATCTTTTTGGAGATCCACAATGACACAGAGATGCTCAGAGAGTGGTGCAGGAGGGTGTTATCCTACTGCAACGATCCCTACCTAGACCCCTGTGCTCTTGGCCTTTATTGTCCAATCTTGGAGAGACACTCTGCACCTGACAGAGTGCCAGCCTACCGCAGCCCTCTCCTAGGTTCAGTTATTTTCAACAACATCACAAAAAGCATTAGATCTAGATGCTTACCACTCATTTTTCCATCTCCTCCTTACCTTTTTTTTTCCTTCTTCCTATCTTTTTTCCTTCTTCTTACCTTTTTTTTTTCTTCTGGGCTTTTGAACTAAAGAGTCTGTAGAAGCCAGACAAGCTGTCACCTTTTGCAACATTGCTGCAGAGAGGCAGTTAAAAGAGATGCCATGAGCTGGTCGACAGCCAGACTCAGACGTGTCTCGGAGCTGCTGGTAAGACTGCACCCCCTCCTTGTCATTCAGCAACTTGTCCCACATAGTCCAGTTGAGATGTCTTTTTCTTTGCAACTATCATGATCCTCAAAGTCAAGACTTCAGTGACAACAGCTTCCTCTCACCTTGAGAAATTTGTTCCCTGTACTGAGGAAGGGATGGGCTCCTGTCCCAGCGATGCTGCCCAGAAGCAGAGGACAGAGTGGAGGTATTTCAGCCAAAGGGCAACAGACCCAAGGGTGCTGTTAAAAGGAAAGTTTAATTTAATATTTACATTTTAAAAGGATTAACTTTGCTTTGCAGGGTTTGTTTAGCTTCAGCCAACAACATGGCTTTGTTTTGATTTTTACAGTGATATTTTGCTCTGAAACTGAGCAGCCAAGAATATGCCTGTGCCAGACCCATGAACCCTGGTTAACAGAGTCACTTTGTACCACAACACGACTCTGCTCCAAGTTGCTGGAGCCACTTATTCCTAGGCCAAACCAACCACCTTGGTCTGGCCAAGGGAGCTGCAGAGCTCCAGGACTGCTGGGTGCCTTGCTGTGGGCCAGAGGGCAGGGTCCCCTCAGGAGGGAGCTGACAGGCAGGTGAATGGGAAGGGCAGAACAGGGCACTCTGTTACCTCTCCTCGTTTTTTTTGTGTAGTTGGGTGAAAGGAACAGCCAGAGGAGTTCCTCAAAGCAATTCCATCTGTGTTGGTAGATGCTACAAGAGTCCTTAGGGACCTCTGCAGAAGATAAATACACCAGCCATGAGCCAGTTTTGGGTATGCAGCATGCAGTTGTGCATACCCCTTCAGATACAGGGGTGCAAGAGTCTCATAAGCCATGTATAGCTCAGTGCTTTCATGCACTGGGTTTTTCCTAACTTCTGCATGCCAACGGTGGGTTTAAAAAAGAAAGGGGAAAAAAAAAGACAAATTGCTCAACAGAAAGGAGTGTGACTGGCAGTTACACACTTTTCCTGCTATTTACAGCCTTCCTCACATTCCAGTACAAAGAAGGAGCAAAATTAGTGTGTGTTCCTCTTTTTATGTGACTTTTTGTACTTTGCGGAGGAACTTCAACAGACTCATCAAGCTGATACTAATAAAAGACCTACAATTCTCTCTACAGTCAAATATTCCCCAGATAATAGTCGTGGGATGGAGTTACTTACTGGTTTTGCCCATCTCAGGCTATGCTTCTTTCATCATTTATCAAAGACTAAAGCACCAACTTGCCAAGTATCATCTTTAAAAAAAAGCTAAATTTTACTTTTTCCCTGTTACCAGGAGCCCAGTAGCTAACGATGTCAAGCTCATGAGAAATCAGCAGTACAGAGTAGTAACCAATAGCATAGAGAAGTATAATACTGAAGACAGAGGGAATCCTTTAAATTGAGTGAAGGAAAGCAGAAAAAAGAAAATACTCTGGAGTGCGTAAGTCTTTTGTCATCTGTTGGGGGAGAATGCTAATTAACAAGGGTGGATAAGGATTTTGATCTGACATTTCAAGGCATTTGGAGGGATCCAAGCGATCCTCAGGACTTGTCTCTTCAGCCACACTTGAGAGTTAGTTAAGGCAGTGTGTGAACATAAAGCGTGGTAACTTTTCTGCTAGGTGTGGACAAGCTCCCAGCCTCGGTGCCTTCTCTGGCCTACATGAGAGGGGATTAAAATTCCTTTGAAACACGCTTACAGGGGAAAATCACAGACATGATGAGGATTAAACGAATTTAGTTTACCAGTACATATTTCCCTAAGCTGTTTCCCAGTGGCTCCAACATTATGGGCTGTGATGCAGTTTCAGGACAACATGGGGTGCTGCGTACTGCATCACGTACTAGTGGAGGGACCAGAGTGCTGCCCTACAGAGAGGGCACTACCTGACAGATCCCTTTGGAGATAAGGACTCATGTGGTCCCCAGATCAGCTCTGCACAAATGCTGAGGTGATGAGAAGCAGGAGTGGTCCCTGAGCTGTGGTCTGGGAGCTGCTTTTAGAAGGGCTGGTACAACAATCACAGTTCATACTGTAAAGACTCCAGGTTTTCTTGGACTGCTTTAGTCAAGCAACACTGAATTCCTCAGAGATTTGAAAAATCCAAACTCAACCCCTGGAGGAAAAAAATTTCCCAAAAGGTAAAACACAACCTAGGCATGTTTTACTGCTACATTCACTGGGGCCTTGAGCAGCCTGATCTGGGGGGAGGTGTCCCTGCCCATGGCAGGGGGGTTGGACCCGATGATCTTTAAGGTCCCTTCCAACCCAAACCATTCTATGAATCTACAGCATAAACTACATTACAGAATGTATAGATTTTAGAGCCAAGCAAGGAGAAGGCTTTAAACTAATTGTCTGAATAAGAAAGACCCGTGGGCTTATATTGAGGTTATTGGTATATAGCATTCACTGGACAAACATCCAGCATCAAGGGAACCTTTGGGCCGCTCTGCTGCTTGCTTGAATTGCTACAAGAAAGGAAAATGAGCCTCCATAGAAAGTCACTTGAGATCTCCATATCCCATGACAGTAAGCAATAAGAATACTTCCCCAATAGCCCCATGCTCATCAAGCACTGTGGATCGCTCCATTTGCACAGTGTTTTTTTAATACAATATTTAAAATCAGCATATGGAGTCCAGGTTTGTAAAACAAGCTGCTGGAGTCAGGAACTCAAATTTCCTGCCTCTCTGATTTAAGTACAGCTATACATCTCTTTTCCTAAGTATAGCAGAAATCCAACTGGCCTCTGTCAGCCAGCTGCTGTTTCACCCCTTGGACACTACATACTTCAGGACACATAGAGGGTCTGTTGCATAAGGTGGTGGTTGTTCTGCTTGAGTTTGTCCAAGACACAGAGCAGGCCTCTGCTTCATTATTGTTATTGATAAATAACAATCCCTGGATGCAGAACAAGTCTCATGATTGAACAGTTTCTCAGCAATGGTGTGCAGTGGGCCCATGTACTATGCAGACCAAGAAAGAGAAGCTATAGGCTCCACAGGGAGAAGAGAGACAGACATGAGGCAGGGATAAAATACATACCCCAGCTGCAAAAACCAGATTTTACAAAAACTGTGACTGTAGGTCTAAAAGAGTGACACAACAGCCATACATACAGCTAAGTTATAGCTCAGCAGCTATATATTTTACTTTTGTGGTACAAGAGGTATCCTGAACCTAGCGCAGAAATGATGAGCACAGATGCTGTTATTTTTATCCTCAGCAAGTGTTGCACTGAAATCTCCAGAAGCTTGCACTCGATATACCTGAGCATGTACTTGTTACGTGATTAGAATTCAGTCTCTCAGCTTGGCTGGCAGTAGGTAAAAAGGGTTATAACCACAGAGGCTTCATCAGGAAAAAAACACACAGATGTACTCTCTGTTCATCCATTTAAAGCAGCAATCTGCATTTGTATGATATAGGGCAGACAGTACTTCATACAGGATGCATACTGGACAGTTTTTGTATTTACATATACAAAAACATCCAAGTCAGATTTTCCCTTACAGTATACCAAGTCATGACTGCCAATTAACCTCCTGCTGACTCATTTAGCCCACAGCATTTCAAAGTGTACAAATTATTTTTGTCCCACGTAGTATAAAACTAGCTTTTTTTAGCTTTTTTTTAGCTTGATTTACTGGCAATGTGGTGAGAAGCACTAGGATTCTTAGAGCTACTGTTATTTTTTGAAGTATGCCTTCACCACGTATTTCCTACCTTGCTCAGAGCATCAGCTTTCACATCTACTATGGGTATAACCAGCAACAGGTTTTGACTCAGGTAAGCCAGTCTAAGGGCAGCAGCTGGTCTACAATAGTTATTAACTTTTTTCCTTTGCTTTTCTTCTGCTTATGCATCACACTGTGTGCTGGTTTCACAGCACAGAAGTGTCTAGACCTTCAACAGTTTTTCACCTTGAAATGTTGTAGTATACTTTAATTTTTGTTCTTAAAAGTTCAGGAAGAGCAAAAAGACAAAAAAAGGAAATCTAGTTGTTATTGTGTGGTACGTAGGGGTCATAGTCTGCCCTGTTCCTGTCCTTTTGAGATACCTTTTTCTTTTCATTCCTCAAAAGATACATGTTGTTTCCTCTCACCTCCACTTTCATGCAGTACATGTTTGGTTTTGCCAGACCAGAGACACTGGTAAAGGTACTTGGAAGCTGGTGCAAAAGTTCAGTGAAGCCCATGGTTGCTACAGGGACACTGTTTATGAGGTAAAATGATGAGTACAGCATTTCCTAAGAGCTTTTGGCAGGAAGCAGGCACTGGTTCAACTAATAAAAAGAAAGGCATAGATGTGTGACTGTCACTGTAACTTGGTAGCTTCTTACTCAACAGAGTGCCCAGTGGATTTTATTCCAGGGCAGATCTTATTCCGAGGTGGGGCAGATCGGCTGTATCCAGATGAGTCCATGTGGTGATCTACATATATTGATCTCCACTAAAGAAAGAGTTGAGTAATTTAAACAACATTATAGGATGATTAGCCATTAACCGATGGCTAATTTGGCCCTGTGCAAATTTGAAGAAGCTTTTGAAGAGACTACCCAGGTGGCCCTGCATGCTGGAAAAACAGGCATTTCCACACACCTATTAGGTACCAGAATGAAGTGTCTTAGACTCAGCATTTTACAATCTCCAACAGCAAGATGCTGAGCAAAGTACATAGCTGCAATAGCTTTTAGCAAATATATATATAACCTAAGAAAAGATTATCATTTAACCCTACAGAATCTTTTTAATGGTCATAATAGTGAAGGGAAGATTTTAATTATCATGTCTGACCTAATCATTTATTTGACATCTGTAGTTCACTGAGAATAAATTGAGAATTAATGAAGATTCCCTTTAAAAATGTCATATACTCTCGAAAGAGCCTAGACAAGACCTTATGAAAATCATGGCCTCTGTTGCTGTGTTTTGCTGTCAGAAACATTTGCATCATGTTGTAGATTTACAGTGTACCTCTTACTGTAAGAAATGGACAAAAATAAATTTGTAACCTAACCCATCTAATCATTTTGCTAACAAAGAAATTGACCTTTAAAAGCATTGATCTCCTGGCAAGTTCCAAGCAACTTTCAGCAATAGGAAAGGTTAAGGCATCAAGGCTGGTACAAGGTTATTCTGTTAGCTTTGTGTATAAATTGATTTGGGGAATTTTTTTGCAATCATCTGTCTAGACTGATGAATTAGTATGTAGACATGAATACATATTAAAGTTGAAGCATAGAAGTTTGTTTTAGAGCAATCACAGGGACTACAGGGGTAGCTAACAAAGTAGTACCTTGTAGTGATCAGTGCCCAGTGACCTTGGAGTTTAAACACTTCAGAGCAAAAGCCTGCTGAGATGAGCAGGTACAAGGTGAATTCACACATTATAAATGCCCCAAAGCAACAATAACCTATTTAGATGTTTCTTTTTTGGCTATGTCCCAGGATGCTCCTTGGACATAACCTTGAAGTTATCAAAAACTGTGAATTTTTTTTTTACCTGAAGCCCAACCCAACTCATCTGTCTTCTAAGTTGTTTGTTAACAGTTTACACGTCTTCATTTTCAAAATAACTGGATACAAGGTATCTTTGATATAGGATACAAGGTAAGGATGATTTTCTTATTTTTCTGTTTAAGACCTATAATGCTTCCTTACTTCCCATTAAAACAGCCAGTGTCAGTCCCATGAAGAAAGAAATCTGAGAATTATCATTAAAACTCTAAATACAGTGATAGTCCTCATAGAAAATCAAAATGGGCAGCAGGCGGACAAACATGCACACACCAGTTTTTTAACACAATTCTTCAGAAATTGAAATTCAAGCTCAAACATGAACCTCCCTGAGCACATTTTTTTTAATTAGAAAGGTATTATCCCTGGTTTTGCAGAGAGGCAAAATGTTACACAATTAGCAAATAGTGAAATCAACAGAAAAATCTCTCACTGGCTTCAGCAGTTCTTGCATGCATCATTCACTGACGCACCAGGGCTTTGCCACAGCAACTCACTGGCAGACACCTGGGGTAAAACTCAAAGAGTTGTTGACTCTAGTTCAGAAAATTCAAGCAAACTTCTTTGAGAGGTAATTTCCAGGTCTTTTCCTATAAGTCCCGATGGAATGTTACTCCAGACAAGTGAAAGAAGGTGTCACATTCAGGTCTCTGTACTATAGAAAGGATTTTTTTCAGAGGTCAGGAATTCACTAATTCTTTGGAAACTGCCAGGGAAATCTATCCAGATTACTGAATGGCTTACCATCTACCGGTCCCTTTCACTCCAGTGTCACAGGAGCAGCTTACAGGTTTTATGGTCAAAGTCAGATATTCCAGCCTGTCTGAGCACTTTGTCATGTAGAAGCAGTTGGCTTTCCGAATAAAATAAAATAGAAGGGAATGGAGCAGAGAATAAGGAGCTTACCTATCTAAAACAAGCATAAGTGTGTGAGACAACATGGAGGAGAGAGAAAAATAGTGTAGTGCAGTTGACATAAACAAGAATATTAGCGGGACATGTTTGTTCTTGACCTGAACACTGTAATGCTTCCAAGCAGGGAACATGCTTTCATTAAAAATAGGCATTAATTCTCATTATTCTGAGATAAACTTCAACTCATTTGGAATTCAGATAAGTCTTAAAGCATTTACATATTTGAGGATTATCTAATTTTTTCCGTAACTTGAGGTCTTATACTTCTTGGCTTTCCTAAGGCTGAAGTTACCATGCACACCAGGGACTCTTGGCCATTCTCTTCTTCACTCCCCTAACCGCCCTGTATGCTGGGTGATTACCTCTTCTTCTGGGTTTTGTGTGTCCCCAAGCCCCCAAAGACTCTTATGCTATCTCTGTATTAGCTATGTAGCCCTACTGTTTCTTTCACACCAGGATTCCTAAATATCTCTCTTTTAGAGTTTTTAGTGGTGCTGTTTACTCATTTCTTACAGTAGGGTTTTTATGGTATTGCTCTGTGCTAAGGCTCCATGTTCCACTGCTTTCCTTGTGACATGTATCCTGTTAGCAGTCTCTGGGAGCTGCCCTGTTTCCTGTTCTTCATGGCAGCTTCCCTACTCCTTCAGAAGGTCTAGAGTTTCCCAGCTGCACTTACTCCTGAGTGTTCAGCCCCTTGACATAAGCTTCAGACTCCCATTGCACAGAAAAGGTTTAACAGCAGAGAAAGGTCAATCAGCCCTTGTTGGATGCTCAGCAGTTACCCATCCCCTCTCTCCTTTTCCCTCACACAATCCCACATTCTGATTCTCCACCAAGGGAGAATCCTTCTTCTCAACCAGCTATTTCAAATTCCTGAGCTTTCCCATACATTTTACAGAAAGCATTAGCACATAGGTTGAGGCTGACAATAGAAGGAGGAAGATCTACCTAGCATTGGTTTCCCTAGGCTATAGTAATTTTAAATTAGGTACACATGGGATTTTAATAGAATTCTGTATAAATTCTAGACAGTCCATGGCTTTCCAGATCAGCAAAATACTAAAGAGTCTTTTTTTTTTTCATCCTTCTCACTGAGTCCACTTAGAACTTACAGAAATAATTTAGTTATCTGCAAAATGTGTGAATGGAGATTCACAAATACACAAAATCTAATTTCCCTTCAGAATGTATGGGATGGAGACAGTTTAAAAAAACAGCAAATGAAGGACAAAAAAAATCATGTTTAGGACTAGAATTTTCCATGGTCCTTATTCACTTTAAAAACCAGCTGCCAAAAAGTTAATGTTATAAAAGAAGAAAGTAGAATAGATAATACAGCCAGCTGAAATGTACTATCCCTGTAGACCTGATTTTTCAGAAAATGTTACTTTGCAGGAAAACCTAGGAAAAATAATACTTTTTTGAAGTCATTCCCCCACAGGATAACAATTTTACATGCAGACAGGTGCCAATATTGTTAGCTCCTTGGCATTATTTCCTTGCAGAACAGCTGATACCAAATGACAGGACAGTCTACTTGCACTAGAATACAGATAATTTCCTGACACACAAACCTTTACTGCTTCAGGGAAACATTGCCAAACAGTGAGAGCATAATAATGAAGCAAAGTGTCGATGCACAGATCTAAAAGCAGTATTTACCTTTCCAAGTTCTGAATACAACCCACAAGCACTAGATTGCAGCACCATTTGTTACTGCTGGGCACCTTGCACTGACTTTCATGTGCATGCAAAGCAAGTGTAGAATGCTACCTACGTATCAGCCTGCTTTGCTGTAAGTACAAAGGGCACTTTGAATCCAGTTCAGGAGATTACTGTAATATAGATTTTTTTTAAAAAAAAAACAACTTTGCTTAGAGAGAACAACAGCATAAGGCAGCCTGAAGGCACAAAAGCCACTGGAGAATACCATCCATGGCTTCTCTCTAAGACCTTCATCATAATCCTTTTCAAGTAAAGAGGCAAAATTACTTTTTGTTAGAATACTGTGAAATCAGTAAAAAATAAGTGTGTCAGCTCCTGAGAACAGAAACGTAGAGTCAGGATTATTTAGGACATGGGGAGAACAAAAATTCCAAACAGGGTTGTTTCTTTGTCTCTCAACTAACACAGGATACAGTATGGACAATTTTTATGTGATGCAGCTAGAGAAACCCAGCTACACCCTGCCTACTCCCTGACTTGACATCTTCTCCCAACTTAGGTTGGGACTGAGTTCACCCCAAGGCTAGTTCCCTTGACTCCTTCTGGGGTACATGGTGCAAGAGAGGACTCATTTCACTTTTCCAAGACCTTTATCTTCCAAAGGGGACAGATCTCTCCAGGTGTCTTCCTAGTGACTAAGGGGAAACCTCAATGTCTACCTGAAGATTAGACAAGATGAATCCTTAGGAACTTCTGGTGAGAGGCAGATGTTGTCAGATCCTATCTAAACTAGGTTTCCAAAAGAAACACTGCTCCTTTTCAACAAGCAGGGGAACTGCTTGGGACTCTGCCAGCATGGACAAATAGCACTGCTTGAGCCAGACAAACTCCATCACTGAGTCTGCATCTCTATGTGTGAACTGGTCTTCAGAAAGTATTGAACACATTAAGACAAAACATGGAGCAGGCATAGAGCAAGCATTGGGGCACTATCGTGCACAACTTGAGGGCCAGGTAAAGCAGATCTCCTAGAACCGGCTGGATTTCTGGGGTCAGACAAAGGTCATTTACATTATTTTGTGAAGGGCTTTCTACGAGGCTAATCTCCCCAGGCAAGGGTCATGTTTGTGTCCGTTACTTATTTTCTTTGCTCTAGTGATCCTGCAGTCCTTCCATTGACTTCAATGGCAGTGCTATTCATGGACTGACTCTAGGATTGGACTGTTTACTAAGCAAATAATCAGAATCAGCAGATTTGGAGTCATATGGGCACCCAATAAGCAGCCTGTTTTGTTGTGAGATTGGCTATAAAAATCCCAAATCCCCTCAGTTCCTAGCTGCTGGCACCAAGACTCACTAACAGCAAGCAGAATGGCCTTTCACTCTGCACTCTTTGTTTTCTTAGCTGGACTGGTATTTTTCTCTGAAGCTGCACCATTGGTGAGTCTCTTTTTATTCAAACTCAATCATGACAAGTATGATAATCTAGATTTTCTAGATGACTAGCATCCTCCTCATCCATGAAATTCTGTAACCATTAGGCTTTGCTTGAGTGTTATTTCACTACCATTTTTTAAGTAGTGTCTTTAGAATTCTTAAAAATTGGGGGTTTTGCCATTTACCCATCTATTTTAGGATATTATGAAAGCGTCAGGGATCTAGGAGGTGTGACCTTTTATTTCTGTTTCTGTCAGTTCATGAGTCACATCCTGTATCTTCAATATAGAGGTAGCTTTACCTTCTTCACCAAAATTCTTTTCTCTAAAGCACTAAAAATTATTTTTGAAGTATGACTAAGAATTCCTTATAGCATAATGAACTTAAGAAACAAATATTCTTTTAGTCCTAGGGATGTCATAGATATTTCTTTGTTGGTTTCCTAGGCTAACATACTCTGCCTGCTTTTAAAATAATTTACTATTTTCTTATTCATGACCTCATTAAAAAGGTATGCTTTACAACATTTTCCTAGGGCCATGTGCAACTTTAAATGTTTATCAAGCAATCTGTTTCTGTATGTGTATGTGTAATAAAGTAATCAGTACAAAGCTCTAAGATACTATCCTTTAAGAAATAGACACCTTTGGATACCATTTGGCAAAGAACTTGCTTTTAAGTCACTGTTAATACTGCAATACGAATCCATCTTTTCTTTGAAAGAAGGTTTTTGCAGGGCTGGTGAACAGCTCCTATACAACCTCTCCTGCTTTCCTCAAGGTCTCCCATGGCTCTGTTGATTCCAAATGCCCTCTCATGGTGAAAGTGCTGGATGCAGTCAGAGGAAGTCCGGCAGCCAACGTAGCTGTTAAAGTCTTTAAAAAGGCTGCAGATGGAAGCTGGCAGGACTTTGCTACTGGGTAAGTTACGTGGTCTTACATAGCCATTTTCAAGGTGCCTCAGAAAAATAAAGGGAAGGGAGCTCTGATCAGAAAAAGCAATACATTTTCTAGCATATATCACACTATCATTGTCAACTGCACATAAATTCTGTATAAAACCATCAGATTCAAGTGGGACTTATCCATGGTTGAAATTGCAAAAATATGTTGAGATGCTCATCTTATCTTTGTAAGGGAATAGGTTTAATACTTATTTTTCCTCCTAGCTTCAGTAATATCTTTCCTTTCTATAAGAAGAAAAAATAAAATAAAAGCCTATTTACCAGAATTTTGTAGGTAATCCAGACTAACCTCCTGTCTTCATATTCAATGGATATAGAGCTTTGCTTGCAGCAGTTACATACAAAATCCTCTCTGTAAACTTTGTCTGTATGCATGCAAATAATAAGTTCATTAGTTGCCTTCTCTTGTGTAACAAACGTGCTGGATGGAAGAAAACCCTTGACTAGAAATTTCTAAAGAATCCCACTGTAAGCCAACACAGAAGCACAATCTCAGCATTTGTTTATGTTAATTTCCGTAGATTTGCATGGCTTTTGAAAGAAGGACAGCTTAATACTTACAAAGCATCCTCAGACGGTCACTGAGGGATACTATTATCTTCAATCTGTGGGAAAAGTATGGGTAACAGAAGAATACAGTTTACTAAAATTCAAATAGGTGAGGTATGCAGGCATTTAAGTTTCATTGTAACAACTCATTGAATCAGATTTTTAAATAAGTTAAGAGAAGACACTAGTAAAAGCAGGATATTCAAACATAGAAGGACAAGCACAAGGACAGGCATCCAACTGTTTTTTACTAGGATTTTTGTAACATGATTTACATAAAAGCTGCAGGGGAAATTAAAAAAAAAAAGACTACAGGGATACCTTTCTCTCCATCTGAAGGGTTTCTTTTTACAAAACTCAAACAAAAAAGTACTTCTCTGCATTGTAAAGGAACAAGAAAGGCTAAGAGATTGAATGAGAAACAAACACCTCCACTCTCAAATGCTGAGTGTTAATCTAGAAACAAATGACTCAGAATGGATTTATATTACTTTAATGAACAGAGAAACCCATAAAAAATGACATGTTGTTTCCAAGGGAAGTGGAGTCGATGATAATGTCTTGTTCTTAGTGAGTATTTCTGCAGATATTAGGAAACACAGATTATTTCAAATGTTTCATCAAGTGCTTTTGAGCATGTAATATAAAATATAGTTTACAGAGGAATAAGATAAATGTAACATCAGTGTTAAACACCCTCACTTTTTGGGCATAATAGTGTTTATTTGTTCACTTTGCAATCCTGCTCTGAACAAGCCAAGGAGACAAATCCCACAGATCTTCTTAGCCAAGCTCTGTTGGCACTTTAGGTCAGTACATCCTGAGAAAATCAAATGACTTCTTCTCAGAAATAAACTGAGAAGATTAACCTTAGGCAAGTGAGAAGCATTTTTCTGGGGGAAGGCAGAAGGGGAACATTAAACCACCATTCTCATTGCAGATAAAGATTTTGACCTTTCCATTGACTTGCATCTTAACCAATGCTTCTTGCAGCAATACGACTGACTTCAGCTGGTGACATTTGTTTGAACTGAGTTTTCTCACGTGATTGCAATTTTTTCTTTTGGGAAAACCAGAGTTGCTCTGTGTTAAACCAGATGAAAATCTGAATGCAATCAAGGAACACAATCTGTAACTACTCCTGTCAGGTTAATAATATATTGAAGTTGCAGTACCTAGCAGATCCATATGGAAAGGTTACATTTTTTAAAAATGTCTATAACCATTTTCTTTTTTTACCTTCTTGTTTGTTCATTTGTTTTTACTTCTCTAACACACTTTAGGGAATTAAGCAAACGCACCTAGCAGCTGATGAATCTGGAGTAATAGTATTTAAAAGGTAGGGAGGAAGCTAGCATAGCAACAGTTGGGTTTATTAAGAGACTTATTTCACAATTAGTCTAGCCAAAATATGCAAGAAAAGATAACTTGAGACGCACTCTGAGGAAGGCTTTAGGGCACAAAGACGTGGGAAGCGTGTGATTTGGGCTCATATGAGCTCCTCCCATGACTAGCTTTGACCTTCTCACTCTTCGCGTTTTTTGAAATCTAGGTCTTTTCACATAGTTCAAGAGTTGCATTCACCAAACCTAGTTCACATGTGACCTAGGTTGTAAATCATAAACCAAAAAGACTGCAGCGTATTTGAAGTGGTTCCCTCCACCCTCCTTTTCTCTTTTTTTAAACTAAAAAATAATAATTCATGTTCCTGAGATATTTCATCTGAGGGCAGAGTTTATCTCAGTGCAGTATGTGTTCCAAGAGTTCATAAACATCATTTCACAGGCAGTGTAGATTTAACCTGGTCACAAAATACAACTAAGGTCCAGACAGTGAAAAAGATGATCCGGATTGCAGTCTAGGCTGGAGCAATAGTAACCTAGCCATTGGTTTGCAAGTTTTTATAGAATCACTGAACCGTTAGGTTTTGAAAAGGCCTTTAAGATCATCAAGTCCAACTGTTACCTAACTCTACCATGCCCACTTCTAAACCATGTCCCTGAGCACCATACTCAGACAGCTTTTAAATATATCCAAGGATGGTGATTCCACCACTTCCCTGGGCAGCCTGCTCCAGTCCTTGATAACCCTTTCAGTGTAAAGGTTTTTCCTAATGTCTAACCTAAATCTCCTCTGGCATAACTTGATGCCACTTCCTCTTCTTCTATTGGTTGCAACTTGTAAGAAGAGTCTGACCCCCACCTCACTACAACCTCCTTTCAAGTAGTTGTAGAGAGTGATAAAGTCTCCGTTCAGACTTCTTTTTTCAGACTGAACAACCTGAAGTCCCTCAGCTGTTCCTCATAAGATGTATTCTCAAGACTCTTCACCAGCTTTGTTGCCCTTCTTTGGGCACACTCCAGCACCTCAATGTCTTTCTTATACTGCGGCACCCAAAATTGAACACAGTACTCAAGGTGCAGCCTCACCAGTGCCAAGTACAGTGAGACAATCACTTCTCTAGTCCTCCTGGATATACTATTCCTGATACAATCCAGGATGCTATTGACCTTCTTGGCCACCTGGGCACGCTGCTGGCTCATGTGCAGCCAGTTGTCAATCAACATCCCCAGGTCCCTTTCTGCCAAGCAGCTTTCCAGCCACTCTTCCCCAAGCCTGTAGCATTGCATGGGATTGGTGTGATCCAAGTGCAAGACTCGGCCTTGTTGAAGCTCATGCAATTGGCCTCAGCCCATTGATCCAGCCTGTACAGGTCCTGGGGAACACCATTTGTGACCGGCTACCAACTGAGTTTACCTCCATTCACCACCACTGTCTGGGCCCAGCCATCCAGCCAGTGTTTCATCCAGCAGAGCATATACACATCCAAGCCTTGGGCAACCAGTTTGTTCCCAAGAATGCTGTGGAGAACAGTATCAATGGCTTTACTGAAGCTGGAAAAGCACAGCTTTTTTTAACTTAACTGTCCATCTTACAGCAGATGCTGGCAGTTCACAACCTATTAAGAATAAACAACCATACTATATTTATTCCCACACTCAGACAGAAATACAAGGGCTGTTCAAAAGGAATCACTTGCAGCATTTTGCTACCAGGGCTGAATGCAAGGCATCCTCTGCCTTGTGCTGATCCCATCTAGGCTCTGAATTGCACACTGTCCTGTTGGTTGTCAGTGCAGCAGTAATGCTGAGGGTTTGCTTGTGGGACCACTTGCATTGAATGGCTACCACTTAATAATTCAAATTAAGAAAGTGCCATTAACTCCTGGTAATGGGTGAGAGTCTACAAGTGAACTCTCGTCCAGTTCCCAGCTGTTCTGGATGATCAACGTCTGCAACTTTAAGTCAGCATCCATTAGGGAAAGCAGCATTCAAGCTGCATCCACACTTTCCCCAAACTAAAAATTACTTTTTTACCTGAACAAAGCTTTTGAGGCAGACACCATTTTTCCTTTTAATTGGTTTGTGTCTAGACTATCCAACTTATAAGCAGATGTATGTGAATTGCTAACTTGCACTCTGAACACTTCTCCAGGATCTCAGCAATTCTGTTTCATGGTTTCAAGGAAACTCGCCAATTAATTCTTCCTCCTTTTACCTATTGCCTTTTATTAAGGAAATATAGGGTAAGCCAGGAAGTACTAATTAAACCAAAAGAAAACAGATGTGTACACTTCACAAATTTCCTGAGAGCCTTGTTTCAAATAGGGCTTGGATTCTCTACAGGTTTGGTCTACTCTGGATACAGTTGATTTCACTTGTATTGGACCACTGAGACTTTTGTCGGTCTTCAAAGTGCTAAACTTGAAACATAAGAAAACCTGAAAATTGGCATGAGAATTTCAATCTTCTTACTTCTTAATTAAGAAAAATCTCTGTCATTCAGACATTTTTCATTCACCACCATTAACCAAAGATGACAAATAAGATGCAGGAGGTGGCAGTGGCTGGGAAAGAAAAGCTGCAATAACACAACTGATTCTGTGTCTGATAAGCAGCATGTCACTGCTTTCTCCCCTCCCTCTCTTCTTCCTCAGGCTTTTCTGTTTTCTGCCTAGACAACCACTCCTTGACATAAGACAGGCAAGTTCCACTACTTCTTCAAGTCAAGGCTTTCTTCATTTTTCCTCTAACTACATCATGTGGTTATGAAATGCTATAAATATTTTAAAAATATTTTCAGCAGAAAAAAATGGAAAAGAATCAGAACTAAAATAAAAGGAGGGAAAAGAGAGAAATGGGTTTTAGGAGCTAAGTATGTAAATATTTAAATAGATGTCATGCAAAGCTTGCTTCTTTTCAGACAAATAGAGTACAATGCCACTTATATTTCCTTCTTGCTTCTGGACTTCACTCACCCACAGTTCTTTGTTATGAGCTGAGTACATAATCTCTCTGAGCTGGGAATACCTTTTGCTCATTTACATGGCACCAGTGGAAAAGGCCCTTGCTCTTTGACCAAGGCCTTGTAATTCAAATTAATAAAATCTTGTGATGCTAAATTGCTGTTCCAGGACACTACCACTCAGGGTCACATACAAACACATCAGTGTATAACGGTAAAACCTATAGCTTCAGTGCTAATAACTAAAGAAAAAAATAATTTTCCACTGAAATCTCTCTTCTCTCTTTAATTATGATTTTAGATTTGGCATCTTGCCTTTCATAATGACAATCCTTTTCCCAAGCCACTAGCATTTGGCTCCAGAGGGCACTTGGTACAAGTTAAACATGATATTAAAAGAAGAGCCTTAACTATAATCCCTGCCATAGCAACAGAAATTACAAAAAAAAGCCAGCCAGATTTGATTTGTGATGTACATGGATAAGCTGGTAGCAAGGACAGGCTCTGCAATATGGAAGCATACACTACATAGAAAGAGGGAATTATTTCAGATTATTAGAAACATTTCAATGTATAATTTGGCTGTGTAGCACCTCTGCTATTTAATATTCCAGATTGACTGTTTCTGTTTAGCATCTAAATGACAGCATAAAATATTTATGTAGCTATTTTACCATTACAGGAAAACAACGGAGTATGGGGAGATCCATGAGCTCACAACAGAAGAACAGTTTGTAGAAGGAATATACAGGGTTGAGTTTGACACCAGCTCTTACTGGAAGGGACTTGGCCTTTCTCCATTCCATGAATATGCTGATGTAAGTATTTCCAAATATACCTAATAACCTACATATTGTGTAGTGGCATCAGCTGGAAAGAATAAATACAGCCTTTTAATACTGAAGGAGCAGCATCATTCAGTGAAATGGTTCAGTGCCACATAACATTGGGCAAATAAAGGCAGAATATAGCCAGCTAAGCCAAAGGAAGTAGCCAACTTCACTGCAAATACTGTCATAGCTCTTCCAAAATGGAGTTGTGCCCATTTACGCATTCAGATCAGTAGGGATCTTTGTTCAAAAAGAGCTACATTATTCAAAATTACACAGTGTTTAAAAGACAAACAAGGGAAAAAAGAAAAAAGAGAAAGGAAATAAGCTATTCTTTAATCATAGTTATTTCCCCCATATCAGTCACCTGAAAATCCCTGAATTCTAGTATGACCTGTAATCACAGGAAAAAACAACTTTTTCTGATGTGATTTTTTAAAAAATTATGCTCACTACTGAAATATGCAATAGAAAAAACAGGCATAAATATATAAAGAAATAACCATAGTGGGAAAGGAAAAGTTGGCTGTTTCATCAATACTCAAATTTCATAAGAAGGCCAGCAATGTAATCACGTCTTGTGCCTCTCTTTGCTTTCAGTCCTATGCTGATATATTCTGAGCTGTATTCTATTACATTTACTTAGCACTTCAAAAAAATTGTTTAAATTCTTCAAGCTTAATCTGCCATTAAATTTAAGTTTCCTCGAATTAAGTAGCCTGGAATTGCTACAGGTTGTGTTGTAGAACATTTAAAATCACAAGTTTATGAAGATCTGTGGAAGACTAAAGCAAATGACTGAGGCCCAGCTCCACAGAAGTCTGAGGTGCAGCTTGGGTCATTTAGGTCAAATAAAAACAAAAAAAAGAAATCAAAAATATTCCCTATTGTATGTCTGAAAGTTTCTGGTGCCTACGGAAGAGCTTCACCTCAAAAGGTGTTTAAAAGTGCCTGGTTGAGACTGTTCCAGCGAGGCTGATGAAGAAGCTTTCCTTTGATGTAATAGCCTACAGGTCTACAAATTAGCCCGGGAAGCAGGCAGAGTTCAATGACTGTATGTGTACAAGGTTACTGAAGCCTACAACTCCTCATATCCCAGCAGCTTGGACTTTGGCAGGACCAGGATGTAGGAGAGAACTCTCTAGTACTCTCGTAGAAAGTACACGACGGTTCAGAAAATAGATCAAATATTAGGCTGAAGAAAGACAAAGAAAGTTGGGAGCTTAACCCAGGTGACAAGAACTGACCCATCTATGTTAAAAACAGGCACTGAAAGCAGCTTTGGGCTCCAACTGCCTACCTTGCTTGGTCGCCTCACACAGAGGTTGTAGTTAAGTTCCCTAGATGGGATTTCACCTCTTTGTCATTCTTATTGGTCATTTGAGATACCTCCCTCTCATCCTCCCATCCGACGTCACAAATCTGCCTGATTTAGGTGTGGGTATCTCCACCAAGCTTCATCACAGCCAAGGCTCTTTGTGGATCTCAGTCCAAATCCCAAATGTCTCAGTCTTCAGCAAGCATCACAAGGTAACAGGGAGAATTACCCTTTGGAAGGGTAAAACCATTGACTGGACAGAACTGGCAAAGTACTCTGCACAGGAAATGGAGTGTGCTTCCTATTTCTTAATAAGGTAGTTTTGAATGTACATTGTTGATCGTGATCACAAGTTTTCTCTTTTCCAGGTGGTGTTCACTGCTAATGATTCCGGCCACCGCCACTATACCATTGCCGCTCTCCTCAGCCCTTTCTCTTATTCAACCACTGCTGTTGTCAGTGATCCCCAGGAATAAATATATACTGTTGTTACATAGACACCTTCGTCCACTAGAACTATCATAGGCTTTTAGGAGGAAGGTTTTTCCTACTGCTAATGTGTAACTTTTTGCTACATTAGGGTTTTTTTTCCTTTTTGTAACCTGGCACAGTTCAGACAAGTCAATAAAATGTTACTACTTTAAAACAGTTTTGATTCTATTGGTGAAGTTTTATTGTGTTCTAAGGTGTCATGATTTGTGTTCAAGTGCAAAGGACATCTGGAAGCCATACATGGCCTATGTAAGCAAATTAACTCTTGATTTGGGTCTGTTATCTTCCTCCAATACCTTTCAAAGGCCTCACCAAATGGATTGGCTCAAAAAAAAAAAGTTATAGAGCTGTGAGACCTTAAAAAATATGACCAGACACACTCTAAATAAGAAAGTTATCCATGCTACTCATAGTTTACACACAGAAGAGATGGTCCTGCTATCAACTAGGTCACAGGGTAAATAGGAGAACTTCTGAATACCACACAACAGAACAAACAATGCAGAAAGACTTGAAATGTATCTATCCAGAGAGCTGAAAGAGTTGAAATCTGTATAACTTAAAACTGAAAAAGTTGAGGCAAACCTCAACCGCTGTTTCAAGAGGAAAGTTTGCTGCCCAATCAATTTAGGAAGTTCTGTGCAATTTCAATTAGCACCCTTTTTAACAACTCTGATCTTTAACCCAATTGGCAACATTCTAATTAAATCTCTAATAAGACAAATCTTTTTATGACAAAAATTCCTAAAATAGAAGCATCATCTCAATAGTCTCTTTCTACTTTTAGAAACAGTAAAAGGTAAGCCATAGAGTGACTATGATTCAAACAATGCTGATAAACTGACTAAAGAGTTTGAGGGCTTTAGCAGTGATTTCTGTAGACTGATGGCCTATTGTGTCTAAAATATCCTGAAGCAGAGAAATTGTTGTTTAACAGGATTACAGAAACTACAGAGGTTGTTACTGAAATCATGCCATTCAGAAATGGTCAGCACTGATCTGCCATGACCTTGAAGTTTATCTCTGCACCCAGAGCCTGCTGGGATGACTACATACCAAGGGAATTCACAAGTTACAAAAGCTTGGCTTTAACATTTTGCTATTTGGTTACATTTTTCCCTGATTTCTGGACACTTTTGCAGTTACACAACTCTTGTAAGCAGTGCAAATAGTTACAAAACAGTACCCATCTTAAAGTATGCAGATTTCATAGGATCTTACTATTCCTAGAGCTTGAAAAGCAGTAGGTTTGATTTGCAGTATGCTATGCCCAGCTCCGAAAATAGAACATAAATATGTTCATACAGTCATGGTGTAGTCATTAAACAAACAAACAAAACCCGAAACCAAAAAACCTGCTCTATATGTAATTATCCACCTGAGCACAGGATAAACAGAGTAAGAGAGCGTAGGTGCATGTGTCTAAGCAAAGATCAGAAAGATAGTGTTTAATTTCAAGAAGTAACAATTCCCTAAAATGAAGCACAGACTTCTGGTGGGGGCTGACTTGCAGCTGTTCAGGGAAGGTCCCGAACTTGTATTGAATCTAAGGCACAACTAAAGTGACAGGACTTAAAACATTGTTTAACTGTGCTTCAGAAATGGGTATGTAGGTATCTTGTTATCATAGCAATAAAATAGTAACATATTTTTCCTCCAGGGGAATGCATAAGGTAACTAGGTAGCCCACACATTATCCACTTATATTTTATCAGAAGTGGGGACAAGGCCACCACAGAGAGAAATCTCGTAAAAAACAATCATGGGTGAGTCAATGAAGCCAAGCTGTGACCACAGAAAAAGTCTCACTGAAGCTCAAATTGCTGAGTGGCCAAGAAATTTGTATTTCTTTCAACTACATGCGATGCATCCAGCACTATTCCTCAACAAAGAGAAAAATAAAACAGAATGGACATTATTTCCAAGAAAACGTGTCACTGCAGTTGAGCTGGGCAATATTCACAATATTTCCACAGGCAATGATAGAATTATTTTTGCAGACAAGGTTCATGTTTGTATGGGTTACTTATTTTCTCACTGTTTACTAAGTAAATAGTACGAATTGGCATGTTGAAAGTCATACGGGTTTTCTGATAAGTAGCCTCAGTTTAGAAGCCTTGATATAAAAATCACAGATCCCACCAATTTCTACTTGCTGACCCTGAAACTTCCTAGTGGTAGGCAAAATGGCTTTTCATTCCATATTTCTTGTTTTCTTAGCCAGCCTGGCATTTTTCTCAGAAGCTGCACCACCGGTAAGTGTCTCAGGATTGAATCAGCCTTCATACTGATGTAGTTCTAAGGTTTTGGGGTTTTTTTTAAATAATTTAATCAGTGTAAGTAAAAAATAGAATGTTCCATTTAATTGCAATTGGTTTGATTTTATGGTATGTATTGACTGTTGTTCTCACCTACTGCTCTTTTTCTGGTCCTTCTTTCTCCTTCTCTGCTGATTAGTGAGAGGGCTTTAGGGTTAGAGAAGCAGCACTTGTCATTAGACTCAGCAACTATGTGAAAAATAAAGTGAGAGACAAAAGGAAAAATATCTCATTCACTGCACAAAAGTCCTGGGCCTGTTGAAATGCAAATAACAGCCCTTATAACACAATGAACAAGCTCCTGTCCTGAGGTATTTAATTTCCGGCTGTGAGACCCATGCTGGGGAAATGCCTTCCACAGTCCTCTCCCTTACTGCTCTACCCTCTGCAAGAAGGGATCTCAACAGTCGTTGATGCAAGCAAAGAACAGAGCCAAAGCCAGGATCCCACTTCCAAAGGGTTCATTTATTCCAGCAAAGCGAGCTGAAGACAGAGACACTCCAGCCCAAAATTCTCCTAGAACATACTCATTTCTCTCTCTCTTCCCCTATTCATTCTTCCTCTCAAGCTCTGATCTTTGGGAAAATGAGTACCTGACCAATCTTTGTGAGGAAGCAGACTTTCATTGGGCTCCCAGGGGGGAAAAGCCAGGAAAACAGGTCGGGACACTAAAGCTCCCCTTGCTAATGCCTCAAAAGAAACACTAGCAAGGAGCCTGTGCATTCCAGAAAGGGAGCCTGAGGAGTCAGGGCATACAGGTGGTATAGATACATTGGTCTGATACTGGGCAGGGTATCTAGCCAATGGGTTGTTCAGTGTATCATGGACTGAAAGAGAGGATGTAAGAGCTGGTTCTTGAGTTTTAACATCTGCAACACAATTGATTTTATAATGATAGAGTTAAATAGAGTTTAATGATTGTTATTTTGAGATGATCCCTGATTAACACCTTCCACAAAGCTCTCCCATCTCACTTTTCATCTACAGGATTAGGTAATTGAAGGTCAAAGCCCTGATTCAACTCTGCCTTTGGAAAGGTAAAGCATCAGGGCATAACCACTGCTTGTGATGAACAGGTTAGGAGTGAAACTACAGACATTCATCCCCATCTTTGAAGGAAGGTTTTCCTCTCCTATCCCTGCATAAATCTGATCCAACATGGCATTAGGAGAGAGTCCTTATGTAGTGCTAATCAAGTTTACAGCAGAATTAAGATAACTCTATGGCAACAAGACATCAGAGGTTCTAAAATCCAGAAAGCTGTGCTCAAATTGCCATTCCAAAACAGAGACGAAGCATTGCCAGATATTTAAACATTCCTACAACCTTTGATGATTTCATTATTTCCTGTTGAGGTCACAATTTAGTTACAACTTCATGCTGGAGATGATGTGTAGCTAAGCCATGTCAAGGAGAAAACAGTACCGTGTTCTCACACACAGCCACAGTGTCTCCTCAGTGCATGTGGCTACAATCCCCACTTCCACCATATTCAGCCCCAAGAAAGCTTCAGGCTACATTTCTGCAGCACACAGTGATCTTGTTGAGGAAACTATGGCATATTCTGTAGATCTAACGAATAAGATTCCTTACTGCTTTATTATGCACCATCACTTATCTTGGATGTAAAAATTCTCTCTTCCTACCTGAAGGACTCAGCTGACTCCAAGCATCCTCTTTCTATAAAAATTCTTGATTCAGTCCGAGGAAGCCCAGCTCCAAATGTTCCAACTAAGTTATATAAAGAAGCTGCAGATGGATCTTGGGTACTTCTGAATTCCAAGTAAGTCATACCAAAATAATGGGTGAAAGAAGGGAAGAGGCCAGTTATCCCTTTCTCTAATATAAGGTGTCTGTCTTGCTCAGAGGAAAGGTAACGTACTATTGAATGACTCTGCTGCAGACAGTCTTTTAACTGTACTACAGTTTCAACTACCAAAATGGTTTTATAATGCTTTATAATTACTACAAGCACAAGAAAGTATTTTAAACTATCATTTAATTCAATCATTGCTTCTCTCTGAGTTCATTACAAAGGATTATATTACTTTTTAGTACCCACCAATGAACTGCTGCTTTGTTACCACAAGAATCAGGCAGACTCTTCTAGTTTGTTTGAAACGGAGACCCTGGTTTAAAATCCTGCCTTGATTGTCTGTTTTCCTTCTTTCTAAATGGATTTTCATTTCATACAAGACTACAGCTTTGAGAAGAAAACACAAAACTGGTTTGAACATACACCACATCATATTTGATAGCCACCTTTGCTTCAAGGAAAATGAATCAGTCAAAAGGAGAAAATCCGGGGATAAGCCTTTCTCATCTCCTCTCCCACAGAGAAGCAATTACATCTGAAACAAGAAAAAGAATCTCCCAGATGTTTAAATGCTGCCATCTTTTAAAAAAATTGGAACTGTAGAATTTCAAATGTAGATGACTTCTTTAAGTTGTCAATTTTAATATATATCTACATTTTAAAAACTCAAAAGCAATTTTTAAAGTATAATGTGAAATGAAATTGAAACAATTCCTAGGGGGTACACAGAATGAACATTCTTTCTCTTCTCAACAAGTGACATCCCACTTTCACACTTTTCTGCCCAAGATATTTGCAGTCTCACCCTCTTTTCAGGTGTGTTAATGGTCTATTCTACCTAAAAAAGTGAGATAAGGCTAAAGCTGGCATAGTGCAGGAATTTCAATAGTGGGATCCCAGACTCAGATGCATTTGTAGAAAGTCTATGAGAAACTGTACATAAGTGGCTCTTTGGTGTCACAGAGCAGTGGGCTGGCAGAAGCAACTGTTCTCATGTGAGTCCTTGAAAAATATAGCTACAGAGGCTACACGTATTTGTACACAGGGGGCGGGGGAAGAACAATCTATTCATGTTGTCCTACTTAAATTGCCTCCAACCCCTCAAGTGAGAAAATAGCTTCACACATTGGAACACACTGGAAATTTGTGTGATTTTTCCATTAAGAAGGTGTTCAGTTCACTTATCTTCCCATGTGAGTTTAAAGGCTTTATATAAAGATACTGGGCTGAACAGCTGGATGTTGACTGAAGCCTTTAAAACATACTTAACATTTGAAACAAAGAACAAAGTAACCTTAACATGAAGTATGCAAAAGTTGTGATAATACTAAATCAACCTCTTCAGCCTTGTTTATTTGTAAATAATTGAATGTTAGCAAGGGATTCTTAAATAACTGTTCTCAGTTAAAGATATATTTGGGTTTAGTTGAGAAAGCTTATTAGAGAAATGAACAGTTATCTAACAATGATCAATCTATACCAAAGAAAAAAAATAGGGACATTTGAACAGATAAAAAAACCTGGTAACTGACTACAGAGCACCTTGTAAGATACGAACGGTGTTCTAAGACTTCGTAGTTACAAGCTATATTAAAGCACAAATCTTAAGTAATGCACTGAATAATGACATAAAAACATTCAGTTTATTATTTTTCTCTGTATGCAATTTGAATATATGTTCAGAAAAGATTTGGCAGCTAGAACACAGAACAGTGGTTTGTGAATACTAAAAATCAGGCACTAGCAGCATTATTATTTGTGGATAACCAGCTCAATAAAAAAGCTAGTTTTATGTAACTTATTTCACAGTAATAGGTTTCAACCAAGAGACACGCTTGAGAGACAGCATTCAATATTGGTTCTGGAGCCTCAAGTTGGATAGTGTTCAAAGGTCTGCAGTTTCAAGCCAATACTACAGCCTTGGATAGTACTGATAACATCTTCAAATAAAACAAAACTGTCTGTTGAGGATGGAAAAACCAACTGATCAATACAAACAACAGGGAATCCTGTAAGGCTGTTGGCTAACCTGCAGTATCTCAAACAGCAGATCTCAAATTCCAGTTACCCAAATGTAAAAACTATTCATACTCATAAAACAACTCAATGTACTTAAAAAGTAAGAAAACTCTGGAAAAATCAAGAGTTGACACTGTTTACTTGCGCAGTAAGTGCATCATAGAGCTTCCACATTGCTTTCAGCAGTGGTGATGTTTTCACTGCGAGTGGGTTCATTTAATTAACTCCAAGCCTCTGCCAAGAGTCTATGAACAATAACACCATCTTTTGGCTCACCTCCAAACCATGCAGAGTAGTGACATGGCAGGCAGCCATCTGCTGTGGCCATCGTGAAAGTAGCAAATGCCAAGATAAGCTTTGAAGCATCCATAATACAGATGGACATAAGCCATTCCAGATCAATGGAAGTATTCATCATGTTACTTAAGCTACACATCACTCAAGTTCAATTGCTAAGAACTGCATTTTTCTCAGGCTTTTAACCAAAATATAAAAGTGCATTCTTTCCCATCTCACAGACAAACCAGTGACAACGGACAGCTCCATGATCTCACAACTAAAGAACAATTTGTAACAGGAACATACAAGATTGAGCTTGACACAGCCTCTTACTGGAAGAGACTGGGCTTGAATCCCTTCCATCATCATGCTGATGTGAGTATTAATTTCCTCCTGTACTTAGTTGCTAAGAATAAAGACGCTTTATATGTCTAGGCTTCAATTACTAATTGCACATGTTGAACTTTTGTTTCACTTTAGAATATTTTTGCATTAACACTTTAAATCCACAGTCTCAAAGCTTTGCAAGAGCACACTCATGAGATAATCTAGTTACTAGCTCCCCCATAACTCTCAGTAAGCTCTTGGATGCATTACTCAGGAAGAGGTTTTCCATCTTTCTACCTCTACTTAAGCCCATGATTCTTTCTCTATTTCTGACACCTGAGGGAGAACAGGTGGAGTATGTACTCTGTTGAGCCTTCTGTGAAAAGGAGTTTTCTGCCTTTTGGATCCAGTATTTCTACAGCTGCAGAGAAACTTTATAATTTAGATTTTAAAAAAATAATGGCCGTATGAACTGTGTTCTGGATGCTTGGATTCTTTTTACAACAGAAAGTAGAACACGCATTTTAATTTGCATTTTGCATTAGTCAGATGAAGGTGGTCCAAACCAGGTACTGACCGAGGCCAGCTGCAGGGTTTGGGACTCCTTGGGGGCTGTCCCCTTCCCCTCCACACCATCAGCCCTTTCACATGACATAGCAGCAGTCCTGCATCAGTTGTCTGCTGGACTGCAACAGATCAGTGAGCATCACTAGCTGTATAGTTTGTAACTGCTGCTCCAACAGCCATTCCTCACCTTTTTTGGGAAAAAAGTTGGCAAACATCTGGGTTAAATTTTGTTTCTGCCACTCTGAAATGGATGAAAGATGATGTTCTTATTCTAGACAATAATGAAGGTTAATGCTGGATAGTCTTGGCCTCTGTGATAACTGAAATAAAAGAGGCAAGATGAAAGATTTACAGCACGTAAAGTTAATTGATTATACATCAAGATAACGTTCTATATTGCAGACTAGAAATGAATTTAATCCAGAGTGCAAGAGTCTCATTTCTTAAAATTAAGCCTCAGTAGGAATCATGGTTTGCTTAGTTCACTGGTTGTTTCATAAGCATCTTTTTTATTAATGTTGAAAGAAGCACAAGCTATGTGTCACTGAATGTTATCAAACTGTGTCTATTTTAAAAGTTGACACCTATTGTCTTACAACATGAAATGACCTACTATATGGAGAGAAAAATCAAAGGACAGGACACGAGCTGATGGGGAAGTTGTGAAAAGGTCTGATGTAAATGATTCATACATAAGGTTATGGTCACGTTGTGGCCAAAGGACTAATGCAGTCCTTCTCCATCTATTAGATACGTATGTAGGATTAAAGAAACTTCTTGCCTCATATTTTGGCCTGATGATAGTTACAGTAGCACTATGTCTAATTAGGACTACAAAAAAGCTACAAATACATGCAAATGCCCTTTTTCTTAAATAAAGACAAGCAATGGGGTTCAACATAGATCTTCAATAAGGAAAACAATCTTGTTGCCAACAAGGAAACACCAATTTGAGTAACAGATCACATTGATCAAATCACCACAAGACAAGATATTCCCAAAGTTTTGTGGGAGGTTGTATAAAATTATCACAATGGTTCCATCTAGGCTCATATCTCGAGATCACTTCTCACTTGTCTTATATTTGATTTTTCTTTTTCCAGCTGGTGTTCACAGCTAATGATGCTGGTTATCGACATTACTTCGTTGCTGTACTCCTCAGTCCCTTCTCTTACACAACCACAGCAGTAGTGAGCGAGCCAGTGGAATAAAGCTGACATTAAGCATGACATTTAAATGCGTAAATTAAAATTTCCATAAATGATAAGAACTGTTTCTAACTGCATCAACAGCTTTAGATTTCATAGTAAATCACTAACAGTAACAGTCAAGTTCTTTATTCATTTTGTTAACTTTAGGAAGAATTTGTATTGACTGTTTTCAGATACTCTTCTGAATAAAAGTACTCTGCATTTCTACATTCTGTGAGTATTGGTCTTCTGAATAAAACTTAAAGAGTTGGAACAAACACATTAAGCTTAGAAAGAATGCATTGAAACTCCACTTCTGGGATTCTGAGAATAAATCAAAGTCTTCCATTAAGTTCCCTGATGTTTGCTGGAAGGACCA
>NW_010167320.1:0-451 GCF_000695765.1 Mesitornis unicolor
TACGGGGAGTGAAGCGTAGTGACAGGAAGGAACAAACAAACTAGGAACCTACCCTTCCCCAGCAAAATAATAAAAATTGGAGCATGCAGGAGAGATGGGATTTCTGCAAGGCGCTGGAACAAGAAGCCAAGTTTTTAGCTGGTGTGGTCAGGGTGCACATGGGGCTTCATTAGGGCTTTGATGGCTGTTGCTGTTAACATGATGTGTCCACTACAGCTCCACATCAGCTGTTGAATATCAACATGGGGGCTCTGCAGAAACCTCCTGCTAATTTCACTACATCTGTCTTTTTCCTTTGCTTATAACCCTAACTGCAGTCTCTGGTTTTGTGTGGATTTTTGAGATAACCTTTTAACCTTCAGATAGGTTAGGGTAAGTTCATTCCCATGATTGGCAAAATGCATTAAAGAGTGACAGGTTGCGGTTCCTAAGAATTTCAGTCGTAACATCA
>NW_010167321.1:0-12399 GCF_000695765.1 Mesitornis unicolor
ACATTGGTGACTCATGTCCAGCTTTTCATCCGCTTATACCACTAGTAATGATTCTGTGATTCCACCTCAAGGAGCTGGGTACCCAGAAAACAACTAGCCCTGCTATGAAAAACCGAGGCAAAGAAGGCATTAAGTTCCTCAGCCTTTTCCTCATCCTTAGTCACTGTGTTTCACCCTGCATCCAATAAAGGAGGAAGATTCTCCCTAGTCCTCCTTTTGTTGTTAATGTATTTATAGAAGCATTTTTAACTGTCTTTTACAGCAGTAGCCCAACTCTAATTGGGCTTTGCCCTGTCTAATTAGGTCAATTATTATCCTATTTCCCTGCATAGCTTCACTGTGTCTTTGTAGTCCTTCTGAGTGGCCTGCTCCTTTTCTTCCTCAGTTCCAGCCAAAGCTCTCTGTTCAGCCAGGTCGATCTTCTACCTTACTGGCCTATCTTTTGGGATGTGGGGATGGCCTGTTCCTATGCTTTTAAGACTTCCTTCTTGAAGAGTCCCCAGCCTTCCTGAACTCCTTTGCCCTTCAGGACAACCTCCCAGAGGACTCTGCCCTACAGAATTCCAAGGTGGCAGTTCTGCTAAACCTCCACCTGACTTCTCTGAGACTTGAAAATGCTATTATTTAATGATCACTATGCCCAAAATGGCTTCCAACCACCATATCTCCTACAAGTCCTTCTCTGTTAACAGGTCCAGAAAGACACTCTCTCTAGTTGGCTTCTTCATCAGCTGAGTCAATAAATTATCTTCTACACACTCCAAGAATCTCTGAGGCTGTTCCCTCTCTGCTGTATCGTATTCCCAGCACACATCTGGGAAGTTGAAATCCCCTGTGAAAATAAAAGGTAGCAATTGTGAAATCTCTCCCAACTGCTTAGAGTATTTCATCAGCCTCATCTTCCTGATTAAGGCAGTGTGTATGAAACTTGCACCATGATGTCTGCCTTGTTGGCCTTTTCCTTGATTCTTACCTGTAGACACTCAACTTTATCATCACCATCATTAAATATTAGACATTCGTATCTCTCCTTAACATAGAGGCCCACTTCATTGCCTCTCCTTCCTCACCTGTCTCTTCTGAAATATTGGTAGCCATCAATCGCAGCACTCCAGTCATGTGAGTCATTTTATTGAGGTTTATAAATTTGTGGTGTGGCTCGATCATGCTACTTATAAGGTATGAGCCATCCTTGAATGTGGGAACTGAACAAGTCCAGTTTACTCTTTCATGTGTAAAAAGAGCTACCCACTGAGTCAAATTTCCTCAATCCTTGTGAGAAAAATCAGCAAGGGCAAGGAATGTGTTGACTGAAAATGCTTTTAACAGGTAGTCTGCAATTGGTTGTGTTTTTAACATTTGTCTGTCCCATACTGGCCCAACCTATTGCCAGCGGTGCTCAACGTGCTAATTATAGCAGTAGTGTAGAATACAAATGAGTTTCACAGGAGTAAAAGAAATGCACATTAAGGAGGAATCTTAAACAACTGTCCATATGTGCTACAAAAAATATGACCAAATCTGGACCAAAAAGTTCTTGCCAGAGAATACAGTCCAACTGTGATATGTTTATATGAACAAGAATACAGTTTAACTGATGTGTTTATATGAACACTAAGATGTGCTTGAAATATCAGGAAACCTTTAGGGTAGATCAATAGTTTGATGACACTGACCCAGATAGACTATAATATACAATTTATAAGGAACATGTATTAGCTCTGTATGCTAATTATTCTGTACTATATTCTAGTAGTTTGTACATTTGGTTTTCACATGTCCATTTGAGAGAAGAATTCAGGAAGAAACTCAGTCTGTGGGAAGTTGTAACATTTTTTTTATTTCTCAGTCACTGACTTCAAAATTCTCCATATACATGACCAATTAGAGTTCTTCAAAACAGTATTATTCTCAGTGAGAGAATATCTGAACAGTTATTATCATACTTTCCAGCTGGACTTGACAACTAGCAAACCTCAAATAAGATATACTTAACACTAGGCATTACAGCTAATGTTGAACATGGTATTGGTTCTGCTGATCAAAAGGCTATAATATAATGTAATAAACACATGTAAAATGTCAATCACTCTTTACCTCACTCTTCATAACAAATTATAGAATTCTTAGGGTTGTTCAAAACTCCCACAAATTCTCCACCAATATGGATTTAATATAGTTTTATAAGTAATTCCTGAATTAGATGTCAAAGCCAATATGTTAAGATAAAAAATAGATAATTAAATCAATTCATTTGAATATTGAAATAAAATTCTAATAGTTTACATGTTTTTAAGTTTTCAATGTGCCACAGTTTATGCTAATTAGAGCTATGTGTCTAATAGGGAAAAAAATGCATGCTATCTGCCAAAACATACCCTTGATTAATCTGTATCACTTGATCATTTATGTGGAAGGAAATGTAGCAAGTTAAAATACTGATGTTTCATTTTTCTTTTTTAAATTGCACTAAAAGAACCCATAGCTCAAATCTGAAGCTAAGCAATTTGTTTAATTCAATGGCATTTCAGTTTTTTGTAATTGCCTACAAAGATAAAAACTGTTATTTACACAGTTTTATTGGAAATGTGAAGTGAAAAAAATGAATTTTAAAATCTATTGTGTTGACAGAATAGAGCTAAAATTTCAGCCACAAAGGGAACATAATTTTCTCAATCCATGCAGAAAGACAAATGAAACTGTCTAAAATGATCAGCAAAAAAATCTTTTATAATATGATTTAAACAAGCATTACTAGATTAAAGAGTCTTCAACTTTATGAGTTACAATCAAATTAATTCCTAGTCAAGTTAAATCAGATGCAGGAAGAGTATCACAAAGAAAATAGTAATCCAAGTTTTCCTGCCTTTTTAGATCTCAGAAGGACAAGACTGCATTATTTAACTCTCAACATTAGTACAGAGCTTGGTTATGTTTTGTGGAGGTTTTTTTGTTCAGTTTGGGGGTTTTTTTTGCTTTATTCTTTTTTTAAAAAAATTATTTTCTAGAAGATTAAATATGTAATAATAACAACATAATAATTGGAACATATTATTGCAACAACAGAAGATATTTCAGCAATTCCATTATTACGAAGCTACTCAACTTCATCCTAATATAAATGTTGCCCTAGAAAGCAACTCTAGAAATGTGAACTTCACTTGATATCCTTTGAAGCAGAGTAGCGTGACACAATTTAGTAAAACTAAATTTCATGCAGAAATTTTATTTCCCATGTGCAACAATTCATGTGCATTTCCTGCTTGATGTTGATCAACAAAAAATAAGGTATGAGAAAACAAAAAGTCTTTCTTGCTAGACACAATAAATTAAGTTTAACAAATGTTTGGACAAGATTTTATCTGAAAATTTATCTCAAGTTATAGATTACAAAAGCCATATCATATATTATGGGTCAAGCTCATACTTGCATGGAAACTTACAGTATGGGGAATTTTCTGAGGCTATAACTTTAATGTAGAATTATTGTCTTTTTATTATTTTTAAAAATCTGTAAATCTATGGAGTATTAGAATAGCATAATTTCATTTTGTAATTTCATTGAAATGCCATTCCTAGTAAAATTTCTTATGAGGATAAAATACCTTCCAGGATTTGAGGAATGTATTCTTACAGTGTTTTAATTCAGAAGCTTCATATGACCATATCTAAAGGTTAAAATGACCTAAAACTTTATACTGAATTTCACATGTAAAATCTTATCATGTCAGTTATAAGTAATACTTGCGAAGAAAAAATAAAAAAACCTATCATGTAATTTTTTTGCTACTAGGTAGTTATGGAAGCATGGAGAAAGTTAGTTATCATTTTATTATATCCTATTTAATACTTAACTATGCTAACCTTGTTTTTCTTACAGTAACATTTCAGAAAATAACTGCATGAAGTTTACAGTTACTACAGTTTCCTAATATTTCAGAGTTTGCTATCATAAGTAAAATGCTTGCTTTTCAGTTTTCCAAGGGAAAGGAAATTCTTTTCTGAGTAAAACTTGCAAAATAAAGGCTAGCATGGTTATCTATGCAGCTGTTTAAAACTGATTTTTATTTTTCACTTTAACACATACTTGAATGAAAGGTATGGTGCTAAAAATGACTGATTTATCTTAATGATCAGTCAATATTGACATGTAGCTAAAAGGGAGAAAAAAACAGTATGATAGGTTAAAAGAAGAGAAAAACAGAGCAGTAATAGAGTTTAATAAAATCAAATAAGAATTGAGAAATCAGTCATCTCAGTTGATGATTGAACTGAAATGAAACAAGGGAAGTGCTAAGACACCTTTCTTGTATCGGCTGGTTTCAGATGGAATATAATCACACTTCTAAAAGCAAGAAGGATGTCACCCTGACAAAGTCCCTGAAGAAGTGCCTTGTGATTCATGCTCTCACAGAAAGCTGTCCTTTCAGCTACAAATGCCTTTCACGTGGTATTTTACATGGCACAGTTTTATCTGTTTGGGAGAATACCTGTGGCTGTGTCTAGAGCAGTGCTTTCAGTGGTGGTGGGGCTGGAGCACCACTGCTCAGCTGTCTGTACTGGTAAACTCTTGTTGCAGTTGTAGTGATGGAAATCCGCCATGCTTTTGAGCAGTGCTAGCTGGCACCTTTACAGAAAATTGTGGGTCATTATGAGGGGTTAGTGCAGGTCAGGGATCATTCCCAAACTGTTGAAAACAGTTATCTCACTTCAGGAACTGGGACAGTGTAACCATACAGTCACGGCCAGACTCTGCCAGTTGGTGTGAGCACCAGAGAAGAGGCTTTTTTCTATATTGTTTACTAATATACATATAATATACTTTCCCCGTAAGCAGCACTAGAGTTTCTGAAAATCTCTGGAGGAGTAAGCCAATTTGGTTTGCTCATAATATTTCCAATAATGAAGTCTTAGCAAGCTCACTCTGAGTTTTCTCTGTGCTTAGGGGGAAAGTAAATGTCTCATAGAATACCATGAACATGATATATAACTCATGCAGATTACATGTTTCCTTAAGAGTCAAGTTAACTGGGACTGCATTCCTAGTTTCAAGATCTCCTCTTCAAAAACTGAAAACATAATTTAGCAACAGGAAGATCATTGAAAGAGCAGCAAAAAATTACACTGATGTGGAACTTCCTTCTTTTCTTTCAGATGATCAAAAAAGACTAAAACCCCAAGTAAACAAAGTACAGAATTTCAGTATTTTCATATTATCAATTAATTATTCCAAACAATGTGCAAATCAAGAACTATTCACTAAAGACATATATGAATAATTTAAACCAGTAAATAATTCCAAGCTTTTTGCAATTCAAGAAAGCACAGATCATGGTAAAAAGAGACACCCAGGTATAATTTACCATAGAAGGCAGAGTTCTAAACAACCAGTATTTTAAAAATTTTTTAGAACAGGGGAGATACAACATCTTGTATATAGATGTTTTACTTAATGAAGAATTACTCTTATTTGTTTAAAAATGTCTCCTGATTTACTTGAGAAAATATAAACTGCCTCCAACTGCTGTAAATCAACTCTTATAGGAGAGTCCTTATTCTAAGAATTTAGAGCTCTGTTCACAATTAAGTATTAACTCAAGATGAGAGCCTCTTAGAGATATAGAAAAGATCAGAGTATCATAGACATCCAGTGAAAATTGGGTTTCTTTCTCCATATTTTAATTTCTAATTTACACCACCTTTTTCTTAATTTTCAACTACATTAGTTAGCTTCCATACAATTTTTCCTTATTGTATTTCCTGCTTTATTATCCCTGCATGTTTTTCATGTTTGTGTGTATGTTCATACATATATATATATATATCTGTCTCTAATGCAGTATCAAAAAAAGTCTATGAAACATTTTTCACTGTAATGCTATATTTAAGGTGTTGACATAAAACTTTATAAGTTGCTCATAAATGCAGCTACTATTTTATAGCAAGGGGTAAAAGAATGTGTGTCATCAACAGATTTGACTGAAAGAATGTTAACCACCTCCTGACTTTGTTGAAGTTTAGAGAAAGAAGATAATAAAGCTTTGCTGAGATAACACATTTTTCAAAGACATGTAAGTTTCTACAGACAACAAAAATCTTTTTGTTTTGGAAGATTGCAAAGAAAGAGGTTTTATGTGAACTCCTGCTAATTTTATTACAACCGAAAAAGTCTGATCCACTGAGAACTTTCTATCCAAATAAGTAACTTCAATTATTACTGTGGAAATGAGGTGACATTCAAACTTGATATTTGGCAAACTCACATCTGTCAGTTTTTATTTGAATGTCAATAATATACAATCTCTTCCAATAGGAAGAGACCTTGCCTGAGGAAGCAAAATTCTTAGTCTGCCAGAAGACAATTTCTTTTACAGGGAATGGAAAATAATTTACCCATGTCTAAGATTTTCTCTCTGTGGTATTTCAGGTATAACTGTTGGTTTAGTGGAATGCTTTTTATTTAATCTTTTGCTGATGGAGTGTAGAAATTATAAGGAACAAATCAGGCAAAAGGAAAGGGGAACAAAGAGGTAAGGAAAAATCTTATTCTGCCCTCTGTTCTTGGAAGGAAACAAAACAATTTCCCATAACCAAAATCTGTCTTCATCATTTATTCGTAATTCCACAGGGAACTTTCATAATGAAAATAGTACAGGAAATATGTAGCAGCAGAGAATTGTAGTTGCAGTACTAGGGATGCAATTTATAAAATATACAGGCTAAGTCAGGAAGCAAAGTACCTTCAACTGAAACTGTAGCAATGTGTGAATAAAGTTTTCCAAGTAAGACAGAAGACAACAGGATATTGGTATTTATAAAAAGTCTTGTGAAAAGCACCACTCATAGATGGCTGCAAGTCATGCGGAGGTACTGCTCCATTGTACGGATTTTCATTCAATATATTGCTTGCACTACTTGTTTAAAACCAGGTGTCTGTCTTTGAGATATTTAAAATTAGCTTCTGGTATTTGAGAGGGCTACAGTTCAACAAAATGAATACATGAGGGGTGGTTATGTGCCATAGGCTGCTACAGAAAGGAAGTCGTTTAAATAAGACATGTGGAAAATAGTTTGAATACATTAATTAATTTGCAGTTGCCTTAGGAAACTATATGCATGACTGCAGAATGCTTATACTGTAACATTCTCACCAGTTTAAATTTAGTTCTCAAGGGTTGTATAATTATGTTGTGCTTAAAGAGACAACATGCAAAACAGTAATTTTATATTCCTATAGATAATTTGTTTCTTATTGGGAAAAAAAATCCCTGTTACTAGTATGACAGTCTTAATATAGTAGTCTTTCTATTTGTTTTGTCTCCAGTAATTTCTGAAGTAGATGTGACTTGGGAGAGTCATGTGACTGCTATTTTATACCCAAATTCTGACCTCAGAAGGAAGTCTGTTCCCTCTCCATAGAAGTACATGCCATATTTCAAAGTTGTAAGACTCTCCTATCTTAAGTGATGAACTATTCAATAGCTTGGGATCTCATTAGAAATTTCATTCACAAAATCAATAACTTTTTCTTTCTGAAGCCGTCCAAGTAATGAAAGGTAATAAACAATTTTACTTACAAGTTAGCTATCTTCCAGGTTTCAGACTTGTTTTTCAGAGGTGGTGTGGATTAGTATTAAGTAGAATTTAGGAATCTTCTTTCCAAATACTTTTAACCCAAAATTTTGCTAGATAAGAGGCTTCACAGTAGTTCTTGATATCAGTAGAATAAGACCTAGGTTAATTCTCAGGGATCCTTCCCCAAGAATTCTCAGCATACAATTTTGACTGGTTTAAGTGACACCATTTTTTCCATACATTGGACATTCCTCACTAGGTTCTAGTGAGATGGTATTGGAGGACTTTATTGTGTATCTATAACAGTTTTACTAACTATAGAAAAGCATTTTAATATGGAAATTGTTAAGGAGTTCATTAGTTCCAACATCACAAAGTGATTCTGTGTATGCAAAACAGATATTGTGTTTCAAAAATGTTAAAACCTTGAATGAAAAGCATATTGATTTTCTAGGTATGCAAAAGTTTATGCTGAGATTTATGATGCAATATGCAGTATACTCATGTATAACAAATGCATTTGTGTCTACACTGTGTTGAAAAAATAAGAGTTGCAGTAATTAATTATCTGTTTCAGTTCAATTTGCTTTCTATTGAGAACATCTCATGCTGTTTTATAGTACTTAATAAAATCTAATCCATTAGACAATGTGATAGAAACTTATAATATATACTGACTGCAGGCTCCCTTTGGTTCTAAAACCAATTTATATGTAGATGATATCCATTTTAAATCTCCAACAAAATAATTTAGTTTACAGTTTCAAATAGTACAAACTAAGTGGTCTTGAAGGCCAACATTAAGTTCACAAACTCTTTTCATTGTGCAGTTAATGTAAAAAAAGAAAATGAAGCTTAAAAATATTTTTTTTCAAAGTACATGCCAAAAAAACACTGTTCATTAATTTAAAAACTGTACAAGAAATGAGACAACTATGAGGTAATTCTATTATGTGATGATGTGATATTTTGTGATAATTCTATTATGTGATGTGATTAACCATGACTTGTTCTGAAAGTTCGTTGCTAGCATATGTATAAATACAAATTCATAAATAAAACAATTGGGAAGATTTCTGAAAAAGTAAATAGAAAAAAAGTATTTGTTTTCCTCACCAAGAATGGTACTTTCTAAACCAGAATTGATTGTAAAAAGGACTTTTGCTTTAAAAATATTTTATATAATTTAAACATTGTTTCAGTGCCCTTTTTACCCAAATGTCTGAGAGGTATATGTGCTTTATATTTTTTTTATTTATTTTGCAAGTGTAATTATGCTAAAATAAAAAAATAAAAATAATTGAACTGATAAAAAGAGAAAATATTTGTATATAAATAGCATTTATATTAGTAAGAAAGGCAGCTGAGAAGGAAGTTAGAGCTTTATGTACCACCCAAACTCAGAGAAAGAAAAACAAAACAAGAAAAAAACCACAACTGCGTCTTGATAATTGCAGAACAGAAAAACTACTTCCCACACAACTGTGTGAGAAAATCACACACCATTAGTTAGATTAATATGAATTTTACCTATGACAAAGAGAAAGCAAAAAAATCCAAGCCCTACATCTCTAAGTTAAATTTTGTTATTCTCTTTACAAGTGACTAACTTGCTGCTGTCTTTGAACTTCTAAAAATAAACATTGTTCTAGGTATCTTATATGAACAATCACTACATATCATGATTTTTACTGTTGAGGCCTTTTTGCTGTTGAATCTATTACCAGAAAAAAGGTCAGAAATCACAATCCCCTATCTAAAACAAAGGAGTCCTTTAAAATATTCTATGGTCACCTACATTTGCACAAAGGATCTTGACATGCTACATTATTCATGTAGCCTCCAAAAGTCTTTTTTTAAGACCAGTTTAAAGCAGGAAAAAAAGAGGAGTTTGGTCATGCAAATGAGAGAGAAAACTTAGGAGCTGTTCCTCTATGCTTGTAAATAGTGAGTAAACATTAAAAAGAATGCAATTTTTACCTCTGTTTCCAATTTTACACACAAAATGTTTCTAGAAATTAGAAGTTGGGATAAACTAGTCAACACAATCAGAATTGGAACATTCTTTTGTGTAGTTATTATTTATTCATGTCTGAATTATACTTACCATGCACTCATGCAAAAATATTTCTGAACACAAGAATACTATTCTCAGAGGAAAGTATTTTGTGCAGCACACATCTAATATTATGCTTTACCCTTGGAGTTGTTATCTTATAAATAAATATATAGGAATCACAGCAGCAATATTTTAACAAATACATTAAAAAATAAAGATTCCTATACTGTAGCCCAAGTGTCAGAAGACAGTCATAGTATTGGCTCTGCTCTTTATGGAGAAGTTTTGACGTTTCAAAATTTGAAAACTGAGCTTATTTTTGTTATTCTAGTCTCCTTTGTAGCCAAGAAGAAGAGAGAGCAACCTGCATTTAGAGTAAGAACTTTGCTATAAAGATGGAGTTTCTGGGATAAAAATACAACAAGCCTACCTACTACAAATAAAACCTCTCTTAACTGGAAACCAAAACACACATTTAACTAGCTCTTGAAAATGGCAATATAATTAATGAAGGATAAACACCTGTGAGAGAAGAGCTAGGTGTGTTTCTAGACACTGATAGTAAGATCTATTTCTTTATCTTCATCTCCCCTCATCCATTTTTATATCTTAAAACTTTTTTATTATCTCTTTTATTTGTATTTCTTAATTGGACTTTTTTATGTAAGACAATTTCCTCAAAATCCATTCTAAAGCAAATGTCTGTGAAGTGAACAAGAAGAGGGTCCAAAAAGATTTCTCAGTGCTTATTTTTGAATAGACATTTCCAAATTAATTGCATTACTGTTTAATAGAATAAATACTCAATTACTTTTGCAATGGCCTTTCAATTAAGTAAACTCTCCACAGCTTATTTAAGTGTCAGAAGAATGGGATTGAAACCACACATTTTTAAGTACAAATTAAAAGTCCACAGATCTTTTTTATTCTCCATTTCTATTTAAAAATAAGAATACTGAACTTTCAATTTTGTGAAATAAAGTAGGTTATCTACAAGCTTTTTTTTATGATCTGCTGTGTGTTTTCAGTGCTTCTCTCCACAGAAGGGATAGTTACAGTAGTATCTACAGATATCAGTATCTAGTGGAAACCACAGATTACTGTGCATTACTTTTTCCATGTTGGTAAATCCTTCAAAGCACTTAGAAATGCCTACTTATATTCTCACTATCTAAATAGCAAAATTGAATTAAATAATGAAATATTTTATGAATTACTAAACATATTAAAAAAATAACACCACTATTTTAATTCCCTGGTGAGTATAAGATAAGAAAGTATAAGATACTTTTCCTATTGCTACAAACAAAATAATTGTGGGCTATTCCTGTGTTTGCCATATTTATTTAAATTTTCCAGGATTTTGGAATAATTGAATAATTACAATTTCTCACAAGATTATGAAAAAAAATGCAAAATACATGAACAGTTTAATTTCATGAATCTGATTCATCTTCATGCCAGTCACAGGTGGCAGTAATGACATGAAGCCAGATTGTTAGCTTCTGTAAGTATTAGAATAGCTCAGCTGATGAGAGTGAATATGTGATCCAAGTTCCACAGCTAATATTTTAGTTCTCATATAAGATGTTTAGAAAGTAACACTGACATTGAGCTAACTTTGTCTTCATGTCATTGTTGAAACAAAGACACCTATTTGGTCTAATAATTCTACCATGACAGCTCCACTGACTTTTGTTATGAGCTCAAGCTATTACAGTTATAATGATTATAATAATGCTACTTGCATGAATAAAAGAAAGTATTTGCAATACCTCCAAGAAATAAGAATATTCATTTATTATTACAGAAGCTGGAACAGCATATCAGTCCTTACATATAGCTGTCTAAAAGTGATTTTGAACAGCAATTTAGCCTACATAAGTATAGACACACACATACCAGTTTAATAGAATATATTCTTCTTTAGCTGTAGTGGATTATTCAGAGATGATGTAACTATGCATTCATCATTGTAACTATGCCTTTTTATAAATGTTGCCAAACCATTAGATTTGATAGTTCAGACTAAGGGTCCAGACTTTGGTCTAGGCCAGAATACTATCTGAAATATTGACCAAAGGCTGATTTTGAGAGAAGAGCAAGAACATGGCAAGAACATGAGTCCAGTGACTACTCTCCCTTTCCCTGACTTTTTCCAGCTAACAGGATCTTCTCAACTGTTGCAGTTTGACTATCTTGTAATCTTCAATGGGCTTCACTTTGTGTTCCAGGCTCCTCTTGTAGAGCCTCCACTTAAAAACTAAAATAATATTCCTTTAGCTCCACAGTTCTACCACCCTTGTGTGCGAATCCATCTTCTATTCTTTCTTTTTAACATGACTGCTAGCAACTATTGTTAATGTTGCCTACTTCCTATCACAGAGTCACAGAATCACAGAATATTAGGAGTTGGAAGGGATCTCGAAAGATCATCTAGTCCAACCCCTCTGACAGAGCAGGATCACTTAGACTAGGTTGCACAGGAACATGTCCAGGCAGGTTTTGAATGTCTCCAGAGAAGGAGACTCCACAACCTCTCTGGGCAGCCTGGTCCAGTGTTCTGTCACTCTCACAGTGAAAAAATTTTTCCTCATATTCAGATTGAACCTCCTATGCTCCAGCTTGCTCCCATTTCCTTTGTCCTGTCACTGGCTATCACTGAGAAGAGCCTGGCTCCTTCCTTCTGATGCTCGCCCTTTACAAATTTATAAATATGAATGAGGCTCCCTCCACTGCTCCTCATAAGGGAGATGCTCCACTCC
>NW_010167322.1:0-36579 GCF_000695765.1 Mesitornis unicolor
TGAGGCGGGGTAAGTCAGCAATCTGCCGGGGGTGCTGCTCTGCTGCAGTAATGTGGTCTCTAGGGGATCCTGGGCTTGATGCATGCGACGCTGCCTCGGCTTCCTCCAGCCCGTCGCCTCTCTGCTGCTCTTAAATGGAGGTTACGGCTGAGCCGTCAGCCACAGAGCTGCACGCATGCCCACCTTCTCAGCGTTCAGTGGTGGCAACTTACTAATTTCTGCCTTCGACTTCAAGCCCGTTGGTTTCCTGTCTGAAAGCATTATTACTTTTGTCCATGTGGCAAAATAATTAGCATACAGATGAGAAGGGATCCTGCCTCTGAGCCTCAGTCGCAGGAGAAGATGTGCAGTGGAAAGTTGATTGGATGAATGGAGAACAAATGGTGGGCGTTCAAAAGCATTAGGAGAGTTTTGTTGTCGTGGAGCAGGTTTGTCAGTTTTGTGGGTGAATCTCGTAAGATGGAAGGCAGGGTGGCTGGTGCCGAGACGACTGCTTGACAGACTGTGGCCTACTTGAAGGTGCGCGTTTGGACTGCATGCGTAGATCATTCATTTGGACTACTTTGTTATGCGATTCTACGGCTTTCCCTTTGCTGTTCCCTCAAGGTAAATATGTTCTTTTATCACCGTTGTTATTCGCAGGGCACTTTGCTGTTGTTCACAAAGTGATGGAAAGTTCAACTCTTCGGGCAGTTAACAAAAGAATAACGGGGTTTTCTGCTTCTCCTCTTCTCCCAGCCCAGCTCCTCCACACATCCTCCTGTGCCTAGAGGAGGCTGAGCAGCTCAGGGCCCAATCCTGCTCTCCCTGAAGTCAGCGGGGAGTTTGACATTGCTTCCAATGGAAACGGGATCGAGCTCTCAGTGGTTGTTGTTTTAATAACGACTGCTGGAATTGTCAGATTTCTGCTTCCTATTTTCTAGAACAATGTGAGCAGACCTGTATAATTAGCAACTACTGTTTCAATGAAAGCCCAGATGTGATTAGTTTGGATTGGTGTGTTGTGCTTTTTCTTGACTGAAAGGAAAAAAATGCTTATTTAATACAAACTCACTAGTAATGCTAAAAACTGAAGTTATTGATTTGACAAATTACTAGTGATTCTTTCAGCTCCAGATACCTCTGTTATAGATATGTCCTTATTAAGGTTTCTTTATTGAAAGAAGACGAAAGAAGAAAATAAACAAGCTACCTTTGAATTACTTTTTTTTTTTGCAAGATAATAACACTGAGTCAGGCTGGAATCCCACTTCTCGAACAGAGCATCCATTGATAGGCATTTCTTATATAATTCTGATGCTATGTATAAAATATAGGGAGCTTTAACATTTAGTTACATTTGCTCTTTTTTCCTTTAGTCATTTAGGAATATTTTTATCCAATTTGAATGATTCTTAATCTTAAAAATGGTGATTTTCATTTTAACTGACCTAATTTTGAAACTGCAGTTAAGGTTGGGGTTAAGTAGAAATTATTATCCTTTGATTGTCTTTATATAGTTCTTGTGACTATTGTAGAACATTTTAATGAATTATTTGCTTTAATTTGAGAGGTGTGGGGTTTTTGTTACCTTTAATTATGTTTTAGAGAGCAACAGCATATTGTTCCAAACGATATTTAGTTTTTCCTCTTCTCATTTTTTTTTCTTTTAATTGGCATTCCAGTTTTGTGCAATAGTTTATTTTCAAAAATTACCAAACAAATAGAAGTCTTTCTCATGTCACTCTGCAAACAAAAAAAAATATTGGAACAAACTGTTAACCCTTTGTAGGCAGTTGGCAGGTACTCTTGATGATTTATGGAGGTTCTGCAAGTTTCGAATTATAAGGTTAAACTTAGTCTGGTGAATATATATGTTTATACTTGTTTGCAATATAAGACATTTAAAAACAACTGAAATGGCAACGTAACACTCCTAACATTAGAAATACAGAGTGATGCAAGACTGTATGCAATAAACCAGGATTTTTCCCTGGGAGAAAAAAAGTAGTTATTATATTTTTAAAAAACTACATTGAATTATCAAGTGAAACAAAGAGAAGAGTAAGCGATTGCAACGACTAAATGCAGAATTGGGTACATTTCAAGAGTATATTCAGTTTTGTGTGTATTTTACAGCTTGAACTTCCTGGAGAGTGAATGTTCTTTACCCCCCAATATTTTAACCAACAAGGGCAATTCTTAAATACTAAACATTTGCAGTGGTTTCTTTGTTTTCAATTCAAATACTCAGTTATATGCCCACATTTTCAAAAAGGGCATCAGTTTTATTGTAGTAGTTCTTAGCTTTTAGTATGACTTTGTTGTTTTACTTTATGGTCTTGTTTCTTACGTATTATAGAATTGAGCAACTGTGTGTTTGGAGACAAAGACAATTAAGAAAGAAGAGGAGCTACCTCAGTTTACTCAGAAGTGTATTATTTCTCCAGATACTTTAAGGACCATTTTTGAGGGTCTTTTTTTTTTTTGTCCCATTCTTTTCAAATTTTTTATTATGTTTGTGTTGAAGAGATGAGTAAGATATGCAAAGGAGTATTTTGATTACATATACATATGTGCATGCACAAACGTGGCAATTTAATAGCTAGGCATAGAAACTTTGTCATATGAATGGCAAAAAGGTACTGTTTTGAAAACTGTTCTGTACCAGTCAAGACTCCAAAAGAATGAAAATGTAATTCCCATCCATCAGCATTTCCATGGGCAATCAGCGTGTGCATTTCTTTTTAAGTGGATTGCACAAGCTCATTTGTGAAACAAAGTTCTCTGTGTTAGGACCTGTTTCTTGATCAACTCTAAGCACAGTCATTGCTTTGTTGAGAGATTCAGTGGTGGAAAAGTATTTTGCTATTAAATTCGTATACAGCACAATATTCTTATGAAAATACTGAATTTGATATCAGTTTACTGGAACTTGATAAATGTTTGCATCGTGTTGATCAACTTCCAGTAAAGATGTAAAGTTCTTGATAGTATAATACAAGAAAACTTTATGGCTGTAGATTACTTACTGACCTTTTCTTTCTCGTAATAGCAGTGATGATAAATCCTCATAAGATTATCAATGATGTTTTAAACAGAAGTGCAGCCAGATTTCTATGGAATGAAAATGGGTGCAGACCAAATAGCATCATCTTCTCCAGATATCCTAGATTAAAAAGTCACTAGGAGAGCAAATCAAAGCTCTTGTAGGCTTTTGTCAAAGATTATCTCTTTAGAATCCTTCACTGTATTTTGCTTTGGTTAGAACCACTTTGCCTATTTTAGCTAAAGACGAAAAAGCAGCAAACATAATGAAACTGAAATGAAGGGGGAATGACTTTTGTTGGGAGGGGGAGTAGGATGTGGAGACAGGCAGACAAAAACCACAATAGGATTTTTTGATCCCTTCAAAGGGATCATACTTCTAGTCATGAAAACAGTAAACATTACTATTTGATCGGATTTAAAATCTGATCTCAGATCAGATTTGCAGTGCATATAGTAGTTCAGTATGTTTGCACTGAAGCTGCAGATGTGGAACACAGTCACCAAGTAACAAAACAAACCAACTTGGTCATGGAAATAGCCAGGGCTGCAGGGCGCTCCATAGACATCCATCAACTCAGGTCTGGTATAGAACTGTCTAGTAGGTTGTAAACATGAAGAAATCAATGTTGTGTCTGCCAGTAGACTCTTCAGTTTGCTGAAACTCCCACCTGCCTAATGCACCTGAGCAATTGGTTTCAGAAGCCAGTTCCCTTCAGGATGAAATTGATGTATCTTGAGGACCCATCATAACCAAGTTGATTATAGCTCTGCACCAGTCAAACTCATAAACATCTGTAAGATCACAGATTTTCAAACAAACCAGCACCAAGGTCTATTAATTTAAGTAGTATTAAAACTCTGTGTTGCTCATACCTTACGCCAACAGTTTTTTAATTGTGAAGTTGATTAAAAAGGGCATGGTATACTATGGATGCATGTTTACTTGGCATAACTTCAGCTGTTCCCATCTGAATTTTGCAAGTGCTGCCCATCACTAGGTGCAGTAATGAAGAGAATCAGTGCGAAGCAGCAATTTTTAAAAAGAAATACTTTCACGATAGGTTTTAAGGTTGCTGTTTTGTTCCTCCTTTGCATAAGCCTGCTCCAAAGGAAAGAGAGCAATGAGCTTTGGATCAGGACTGTAATATCTTTTTTATAGAGAGTAGGTCAAACATATTTTCCATGTGGCTCCAGTAGAATTAAAAGAAAACATCACTTTCTCATATTTTTGTAATTAATAAGATTGGTTAGAGATAGAATGTAAAGGAGAGTGTAGTAACCATTCAAAAGGGTGTTTAGACTCTCATTGAATGGTTATTTTTTTCCAGTCTCTCTGGTGATGTTTCACATCCCCCCTCCCCAGATAGAAATGGTCAGACTTACTTGAAGCACGTAATGTCACAATATTTGTATTCCATGTCAGTAGCTTGCTTTATTTTTTCCAAGGGAAATTCCCCTTTCTCCTCTTATCTCTGGCCAATACTGGAGGATATTACCAAGGGAATAAAATTTTATGCCTTATTTTAGTGTTCCTCTGCCTAATGTGGTGTGAATAAGTACCATGTTACAGCATTTAACCTAGTCCATCTTTGTCACTTCCTGAACAGTTCCTCAATTCAAATAAAACAGCCAAAATGCAGAAAGATAAGATATCCAAGGTTTGATACAAGGATAAACTGTAGGCACTGCTTGTTCTTTCTCCTGGAGTACATGCTCTGGCATTCCTCACAGTGCTGCAGCGAGGCATTCTCTCACGTAAGGAATACCCTTGAAAGGGGTTCCCCAGGCCTCTTGTGATACATGAGTCAGTCGCTCTTTCCTTTCTTCCTTATCTCCTTCCCTGGAATTAGTTGTTAAATCAAATGTCTTAATTTTCTGTATTTCTGAGAAGCTTATGCCAGTCCAGCTTCTAAATAAGCATTGGCAGTTTGTTTTAGTAACATTTTCAGAGGTACTAGAAATTCCTCTGTTGTCTGAAGAGTCAGAGGCCCATGTTTACATATGAAAGTATGTTTATAACAACTTTGCACACATTGTGGCTGTCATGTCCTGTGCATAAATATTGAGGGTTGTTTTTTGGGTATATGAATATTTAGTAAGAAAGAAAACTGTTATGTCATAGAAAATTGTAAGGTTGAGTGCAGGGCTTTTTATTTTCTGTATGTCTTTATAGTGCTCTTGGTATGTCTGAGACAAGTTGTTATGAATTCAGAATCGTATTTCTGCAGTGTCTTGGTTATGCAGCATAGTTTGACTGATATAAAAATCCACAAAAACAAACTCCTTGGGCTTGACGTTGACACTACAAAGTAACGCTTGTGTTTTTTCAGCACATGGAAACACACCATTCCAGGTCTTGCCAGGAATTTACGCAGGTCAAGTTAAACTGTCTTCACACATAGAAAAAGTTGTCTGTTTCAGCAGCAGTAAGATGCCTACACAGGTGGTATTTTACTTATTTACTAAGAGAAACAAATTTACTAAGTTCATCAAGAATTTCATAATGCTCTGATCCCTTGGGCTGTGACCATTTAGCTTCCAATCTCAAGCGCCAGATTTCATCACTGGAAGTGATGAAAAAACATTTTTCTCAATCTTTTAAAATACTCTGCGTGTTTGGATCTACCTGAGCTGAAGGGCATTACCCTATGTGGAGTTACCAGGTCTCCATGTTCTGGGAAAGTAGCATACTTCAGTCCTCAGGGATAGTTGGCACAGGCCAGGCTGCAGTATTCTCACAAGCACAAGGTGATTTTTGGACTTTGCAAGTAAAAGATGCAGAGGCTTTTATGAGAGGAATGAATATCAATGTCACGGCAGGGAAAAATGATCAAACGTTCAATTAAAAGGAAGCTGCCAGCTAAGGTTCTGTTGACCAGTATACAGAATCTGATGATAAAGAAAATGAGAACTTCATGGCCACTGGACATATGACCTCTAAAAGCAGAAGAAAAAGAACCTCAGAAATGGATATGTACAACAAGCTTGTTGAGAAGAGGTGCACAGGGGAGTCAGGAAGCATACTTGGATGGAATCCAGGAGTACCTCATGAACCCAGAGACCAGCCGGAAAAGCAAAGGAAGCTCAGGTAGGTTTCTTCTCATACACTACTTCTGCTAGTCTGGTGGTTTTTTTTTGTTTTGTGTTTGTTTTTGGCTTTTTAAAAAATTTATTTCACAGCCCTGAGAACTCACTCCTCTTCAGTTCTTCCATCCCTCTGTTAGGATAGTGTCTAATTATAACAGGACAGGGAACAAAGAAAATGCCTTTCAAATAGCCGTTTTACTTTAACAATGCTCCTATATGCGCTGTCAGTCGTAAGTTTAAAAAAAAAGATAGTCCACAACCAGTATTTGTAAGTGTGTGCTAAATATACACAGATGTATGAGGGCATGTAGAATTTATGTGACTAATCTTTGCACACAGGGGCAAAACCAGTGGCATTGAAACAGATACCTTGGTATGCCATTAAAACGGATGAGAAACATAAGACTGTTTGCATGCAGTCTTGTAACTCGTCACTAGGACTGTGTTTTCTGCGAATAAAATGTAGACATGTAGTATGAACCTTCATACATGCAGTCTCTTGCTTTCTGAGAGGAAACCAAATTCAAATAATTCTTTCTTTTGTCAGTGAAAGAAAGTAGAGACATTTTTTTGTTGGTTCAGAGAACCTGCTCACTGAATTAAATAATAGCAGCTATCCATTTCCATTCATGGATTTTCAGGTTGATCTTTGCATGAACATTCCCTTCTACCTTCAGGACATTGTCAGCATTTTTCAACAAGTATTCTTTATACTTTGAGAGTGAGTGTCTGGGAAGGCCTGTTGTACTACTCCTTTTTCAGTGTGTTACTGCCTCACCTTTATCAGCTTTGGAGAAGTACTTGTTGCAAAAGGGCTGTAACGTGTGTCTGGGTGAATTCCAGCTGCTCTGAAGAACCTTCTCAAGGGTCTCTGCACATTATGAACAGATCATTGCCTGTTCAGGCATAGTTACAGCCATGTTTTTACAGCTGGTATATGTGGTAGTTTGTGCATGCCCTGCCTGCCAGTGCTTCCAAAGGTGATAGACTCAAAGGAGCCATCATTGATGGACTTTCTGAACTGCCCACCATGAGGCCGACCCATTTTATATTGTATGAGAAAATACACAAGTAGGAGCAGGATGTAGATTTTTATCTATGACCTTTCCAATCTAACAATGCCTTTTTTTTGTTTTGTTGTTGCTTATCAGTGACCTTGGCTGAGAAGAAGCAGATGATGATTAGAAGAAAGCAAAGAAAGAAAAGGGTAGATCTTTTCCATAGGTCTGTTTGGCCTTTGTGACACAGCAGACTGGAGAAAAGGCACACTGGAATAGTGTACCTTGAAGACTGAGCATCCTGATATAGCAAATGCGGGCACTGCAAAGCAGTGCGGAACATAACACCCAGTCATTTCACTGCAGCAGCCACTGTGCTTCATTGACAGCTCTGCAGAGCAGGTCTCATCCCATGTACCTTCTTTCTCGACCTCCTACCTGCCCAAGAGTCGTCACAGATTGCCACAGTGTTAATCTCAGCCAACTCCAGTGGAAAATAAGGGCATATGACAAGAGTGTGCATATGTTAATGACTCATGCACCCTGCATTTCTTATTTGTAATTTTAGATATTGTTTGTTACGGTTAATAAATTTTCATTCCGTGAAAACTGTGATGTATTTGTTTTGTTTAAAAAAATGATATGCAACACTTTTCCTATACCTGCACTTGTTGCCAAATTCAGTAAAATGTGGTTGACTTGAAATTCAATTTTTTAGCAGTCGTAAGTATAGCTTACTCAAAGAGCAGAACAAGCAGATTCAAAGCAGTGCTGCCAATAACACATACCAGAGTATGCTTCTGAGGCTTCCAGAAATTGTATTCAGATTGACTCCTAGAATTGCTCTTTTGTGTTCAGAATCACGAGTCTTTATACTGTCATTGAATGCATATTAATTTTTGTTTTTAGAGGTGTTTTAAATTTACTAAATATACATCAGAAGCCACTGAACTATTCCTTTATCTTTGTTTCCAGATGCCAGGTAAATCGCTTCAGGAACTAGGAAAGAAAAGATAGAGCAGCTTTTTGAGAAGCCAAGTAGCTGTATCTTTATAAGCATTGTGGTCTAAAAAACTGTCTTTGCATTATTGCATTGCAAAGAGATTTCTGAAAATGTGAGCTTCACGTAGATTTCATAATTGCACATAAGTTAGTGAGCCATCATCATTTTATGCAGCTACTCAAAAGTCTCACTTGTGTTTATGTACTTGGAAGTTAAGAGAAACAGAGATGGAATACCTTGCTTGCTAATTTTCTTGCTTTCCTATACTTTGCCGGAGTCACGGTTCTTACATCTTTATAATAATAGTGTTCACTATAAATTTGTCAACACCAAATTTGTCAACACCAAGGTGCTAACCACTGGTAACATCAGGGTTTACAGGCTCTCAGAGCCAGTACGCCAGTAGTTTCTCAGGGTATAAATGCTTTTGATTTTGAGGCATTTCCATTGAAAGGCTGATATAAACTCAGCATACAATTACAGGAACTGGAATGACAATCTCCTGTATCTAAAAGCTTTGCTTCTGCTATTGACCGTGCTAGATTGTTCCAGGGACTGAATGTCATGAGTCTTACTGTGTTTAACCGGTTAAGGAATACTTATACTCCATGGTGAGTTTTATTTTCTGAATCCATCATCTACCTCTCAATTTTGTTTTTTTCTTGAAAAATCTGCTGATAAAATTCAAGCTCTGCACATGCAAGGAAAACAGGTATTACCCTATGAAAGAGACATAAGAACTCCACTGATTTGTTCCATGTATGTGTCTAATGTTGTTACAGACTGAGTATGGAAAACTGGAAGCAAGGAAATGGAGAAATGAGGGAATAAGCAGGGGCTCTCAAAAAATAGCACAAGGAAAACGGGAATTGGGGGAAGCTGAGCCTAAACTCAAAATTCCTTAGGCAGAGTCCTGGGGTCCCACAGTGCATTGCCAAGTATTTCCTCCCTAAATGTCTGCAAATGGCATTCACTGTCCCAAATTCCAAAATGTTTCTGTCTAGTACAGTCATCTATGGAGAATACTGTATTTGTATCAGCATTCATTGATGCCTCTATAGAGTTCAAGGAGTATCTGGACAATGCTCTTAGTCATACGATTTACTTTTAAGTAGTCTTGTGAGGAGCAGGGAGTTGGACTCAGTGGTCCTTATGAGTCCCCTCCAACTTGAGATACTTTATGAATCGATGGTTCTGTGAGTCAAGATAGAGGAAAAACTTCACTCCTAAGAGCTGTTGAGTGTCACAGCTGTCACGGGGAGAGGTTTCTACTGTGGACTGGACTTTAAAATAATTAGCTGTAGGAGAAATAGAGGCCTCTTCTTACTCATCTGTAGTATTTTCATACAAGAATGCAGGTAAGTTAGGAGATTTAACCTGTCCCTCGTTTTGGCCAGCTGAGAGATGAAGAGAAAAAAGATTGAGGACTGGAAACTGAGAAAGCAGCATTAGTAACTTTCATAGATTCATAGAATTGCTTAGGTTGGAAAAGACCTTTAAGGTCATTGACTCTAACCGCTAACCTAGCACTGCAAACTCTACCACTAAACTATGTCTCTAAAAACCACATCTGCCTGTCTTTTAAATACTTCCAGGGATGGTGACTTCACCACTTCCCTGGATAGTCCGTTCCAATGCCTGACAACCCTTTCAGTGAAGAAATTTTTCCTAATATCCAATCTAAACCTCCCCTGGTGCAACTTGAGGCCATTTCCTCTTTTATCCATTGTTCCTTGGGAGAAGAGACCCACCTCACTACAACCTGCTTTCAGGTAGTTGAAGAGAACTGTAAGGTCTCCCCTCAGGCCCCTCTTCTGCAGGCTAAACAACCTCAGTTCCCTCTGCTACTCCTTGTAACGCTTGTGCTCTAGACTCTTCACCAACTTCATTGGCCTTCTTTGGACAATTTTTCCTGATGAATTTATAATTGATACATATTATGACTTTTCATATATGAGAATTACAAATTTCAGAGCATAGCTTAACATTTTTAAAGAAGAAATTTTGACCTCACTGTTATCTGTAACCCTAAAATCACAAAAAATGTCTCAGTTAGTGTTCACACATATACTTAACTGTTATTTTTGTGCTGAAACATCAATATGTTAGAGCCATGGTAACAGTGAGAAGAATTTGCCAGACAGCTATATTAGTACAAGGAGACAATACATTTGCATGACTACATTACAGAGCTAGAGGCCTCATCCTGTTCCACTGCAGTAATTGAGAATTTCTTCAGGGGAAGAATGCATTTTGTATTAGTTTCTAGGTTTTTCAGCTGTCAACTTACTTTTCTAGCGTGGCTTTCAAAGCAATTAAGTTTAAAATATAATTATTAACCCATGCTTTATCAACTGAATTCTTGCTCTAAGTAGTTTCTTGATCAACCCATTACCTTGGTTGTGGTAAGCTTAAACACAATCTGCCCCAAGAGGTATCACACCCATGACATAAGCCAAGAAGTATTTTACTGTCCTCTCCAGAGGCAGGTTGCTGTACCTGTTTACAGGTAGCCTGAAGCAATAATGATCAAAAAAGTATAAAATTAAAAGGCATAGGTTAACTGTATTAATCAACCTTTCCTAAGCAGTGTATAACGGATACCTTTTTATTTATTTGTGGTAAGATCCTAACTGCTTCTGGAAAATAATCTTTTAAACATACTCAGCTATTGCCTCTTTTCCTTCATCTTCCTTGAAGCTTTTTCACTGCTTTGAGCTGTGCACAGAGATCTTACTCACATAATTAAAAACACCTGCATGCAAATGAAAAGCATACAGCCACTTTAAGTACATAGACTCTTATATGCATCGTATAGGACAATAGATAAGTTTGAATGCATTGCTGTAAATCTTGAGAACCAACTACACTATATATTAATAATTGCAGATGTCTGCCAGGAACATTGGGAGGAATCTCGTGCTTTAGAAATCAAGATGTCTGTTTATAGATAGAGCATAGCACAATAAAATCCCGATTCTAGTATGACATACTCGTCTGGGTGCTTATGTGGAACTTCACAGGTTTGTTCATCTGCTGCTCATAGGTTAAACTTAAATGTTTACAGATTTAGGGCCTAAGCATTTGAGTCAGAGGTCAAGTTCACTACTTAAGTGAGTTCTGAGACAGAATAAACTGCATATTCACTAAAACTGGAGAACTTTATGAGTTCCTGTTATAAAAAACTGTAAGTAGGACAATTGTGGAAAAAAATCACAGTATTTCTCCTTGCAGAATGAAATAGTTTGCTTTTCTATTAGAAGTGGCTTTTTAGCACTTCCTTAATTTATGTTACAAAATAAACAACAATTAAATCCAAAATACTTTTAGTTAAATCAAATGATCCAGTTGAACTCATACAACTTTACTACTGTTTGATATGCCAAACATCTCATTTTAAATTAACAGAAATGAATAAGTTAACCTCATATGTCAAAGTTTTTCTGGAGCTGAAATTGGGAAGATTTAAGTGGCTCTATCTCCTACAAGTTTACTTAGTTCAGTGGGACTGAGATCTGTGCATCCCTGAATTCTGCCTAAGAAGTTGTTTTTTCCAAGCACTCATCAGGCACTGCTTGAAAGCCTCATGTCTCTGGTTAGGAGTCAGGAGAGGAAGGGGTTTCTCTCGACACGAGACATCTGCATTTGGGCCTGCACGGTCAAAAAATTATTTTCAACAAAATAACTGTAATCACTTGAGGTTCATTTACAGTTGTAAGGATTCCTGGTTTGTCACTGTATGGCAGAGATATAGAAAATAGTTTTGGATACACCTCATTGCTTGTGTAACATTGTGCAACTTCTTTTGTCTTGTGAAATGCTTTTTCAAATTATAGATAGCTTTGCATATAAAATAGCTGTGCTCTGCTTTGCAGTACGCCGTTATCCTGATCCTTTTGCCCTTTTTGCCCTTTTTCTAGGTCTTAGCAACATTCATTGCATCTTTTCTAATGCAAAAGATATTTTGCAGTTTGACAGTATGGCATGAGGGCAGATCTGCAAGTGTTACCACTAGGATTTCTAACCTAAGCTACTCACTAATTTTAGAGGCTATTCTTAAAAAAACCTTTACTGTGGGGCAGCAAGGAAAAGAAAGTGAGGAGAAAAAGTAAGAACAGGTTCTCCTTGATGGTGGTAAATAGTATGATGTTGATTTTCAGATCTGTGACAGATGCTACTGCTTGAAGGGATTTTGGTTTGATGGTACCACCTGAGAAGTAATCTGAAAAAGAATAAAGGTGTTAAGTAAGTCTTTACTATTCTTTGTCTGGTGAGCTGGGTGGAGAGAGATATGAGTTCATTTTCTAGTTACTCAAATGAATTTTCTCTCTCTTCTGTGCTGTACTTACTTGTCAGTAAGCTGGTAAGAGTATGTCTTCATCTAAATGGTCAAGTGTGGGTGCAGGGTGTGCAAAGATACCTGAGCTGGCTTTAATTACTCACTTTGTGCTGGAATAGCTGTAGAAGGTGTGAGGTGGTTGAGAACATCCTCAATTACTTTTTTGGGTTTCTTTTCTTTTCTTTTCTTTTCTTTTCTTTTCTTTTCTTTTCTTTTCTTTTCTTTTCTTTTCTTTTCTTTTCTTTTCTTTTCTTTTCTTTTCTTTTCTTAAAAACCTGGCAAGAGTCTGGGGCATGAAATTTTGAGGCTGGTAGACTTACCAAGATAAACAATCCAGTTGGTTGAATAAAACAGAATTCATGTTTCCCTCATGTTATGTGTTTTGCAAGTAGTCTTTTTTTGAGAGCAAGTTGATTATTAAGTGCCTGAGATAGCATGTTATGATGAAGTGACATAAAACATTTGTACCTGAAATGCCTCTGTATGCTGGTCTATGAATTGAATAAGTGTAGAAGTAATAGTGTTTTATTTGATTAGATGATAAAAATAAAACAATATTTGTGACAGTTAGTCCTTGTAGTTAACAACTCATCCGAGGGCTTATTTTGATATAGAGACCATATCGTATATAATTTACAGAGCCGTAGACAATTTGGATTGGAAAGGATATTTGGAGATCCAGTGCATTTCGCTTCTCAAAAAGGTTCAGGTCAGGATAGAGCCATAATAAAGTCCAAAGTTTGGTCCATACGATAGAATGCAAGTATTGTAGAAGTATGTGAGAGACTGTGAGGAAAAAAAAAAAAGTGTGTTTAAATCAGGTTCTCTACCTCTGTTTAGATGTGATCATGGAGTATGCTGCTGTAGCTATATGGAGTTGGCCCTATATTGCCACGTACAGGTAACTTTGTTTCTGGCATCTGGGTGTGTCACTGGGAATAGAAACATCCCTAGAGCCAAGAGCCGACTTGTGTCGGACCAGGTGGTGAAAGGGAATTCACATCTGCGCAGGTCAGAAGAGTGGGAGGAGGATGCAGGTTGAAGGCCAATGTCACTGAAAAAATACCTTCAAAAGCCCTCTCTGTACTTCCTCTGTTTTGAAAAATCATTTGGGAAAGGAATTTTTAATTATAGAAACACATTTCTATTGTAAGTTAGGGAAGATAGAGTAAGCAATTAGTCCAACACCAGTGGGAAGATGCCATGGTTGGCCAGGTAGGTCCTTCCCATTGTAAGTTCTTTTATAGAATCACAGAATTTAAAGTGAAAAAATGTGAAAAATGATGTAATGCCCAAAGGAGTGGGACAACAGGGAGCTGTGCACTTCAGTAAACAAAATTTAGAAACAAACCTGGGGTAGGACAGTTCAGGTCATTTGGTTGTTTAATAAATCTTGATATTGTTGTAAGGAATACATTGGCTTTAATATGTGTAGTGACACTGTGGAATAATGAAATTATTATGTAATCTCTGTTTCCATACCAAAACATCATGCTGCTCTGTCTGCTGCTTACCTTTATGCTAGTCAGTGTTCACCCTAGGCATTCAGCTGCTTGAAACAAAAATAAAATGGAAAAAAAATACTCTTATTTCTTTTGCTGCGCATAGAACACAGATAGCTTCATTCTACTTCAGAGAGGCAAAAATGCCTACCTTGGACACAGCTGGGACATTAAGGATCAAACTCTTCTCTTTGTAGCACTAGAATAAATTCAGTGTGTCCAGTGATTTTACCGGCTCTTTTGAAAGTGTCCAAGTATTGCTGCAAGAAGAATGTGAATACCTTGGAAAGGACTGCAGGCCTGGCAGAATGTCAGACGTGAAGGACAAATTTTAATTACAAATAAAACCCTCATAATTTATAGTTTAAATTAAAAATCAAAATTTGGGAGGTCCTTTTAAAAAGGCAGAGCTTCTTTCACAGAAAGTTCTGCTTTTTATAGCAGGCCTTCAGGCACATTTCTAACTTCAAAATCCGCTTAGGTTTGACATGATGTAGCAGTTTATAGAATCGTCATTCACCTCTAAGGTTTTGGTATTTTTTCACATGATATCACACATGCAGTGACATCTGTTTTGCACTCATAGTCAAAATGAGATTTTTTTTTTCTCAGCAATGTCAAGAAGAGAAAAATGATGGAGTCATAGAGGACAGTGAGATGTTGAATCACTGAAGCTGTATTTTAAGGCTCAGTGACTGACAGCAGGTGTGCTTTTTCTACAGGGACTGTCTTTTTCTTGTGTGCTTTTACAGCACTTAGCACAAGGTGTTTAGTTCCATGGCTTGGGCTACTAGCAGGAGTAACATATGCATGTTAGACATCCTGCAGGGACAATACTGCTATTTTACTCTGTGTCAAGGTCAGCTGTGGGTGAAGGACATGGTGCTGACTTGTGGGAAGTGCAGCTTAAACCTTGTCTCTCACAGGATTTCAGAGTGAAACAATTATGGGGCAGTGTTTTAAAAAAGCAAACAACATAGTTACTCTTTGTGTTCTCTGTATCATAACTACAAAGCTGAACCTGGCAGTGATTGGTTTGTGTTTAATTATACTCATAGTTGATAATTACACTCATAGTTGTCTTGTATATTGATGCCATACTGCTGAACTCTCTTCTGTCATCGGTCATGTTTTACATCAGTATGTTCAAGAGAAGAATCAGGCCCACTGTTGGTGAGACAAGATACATGATTATAATTGTAGGTAAGGCACAACTCCAGTTTGCCTGAGGTGCAAGTATGTAAGTGATCCTGTGCAGAGCACTGCTGAAGAGAAGCTATTCCAAACCAGGGATCTTTTTGATATACAGTGTACTGCATATTGAAGACTCAGTGTACTTTCATCATTCCAGACAATTTCAGTGGTAATCATCTTTGATTTTTGTAATGTATCGGTGTGGATCTCTGTGGCAAGCTGAGAATTCAGCAGAAGTGTTAGTTAATTATAAAATTCCTGTATATATGATTTCGCTAAAAATATTATTGAAATGAAAGTGTAGGAATATGTCAGTCTCTGTAGTTATAAGCTATAGTTGTTATTCATTCTTGGAATGAGTGACACTGTTTGTTTCTTGTACCCTAGGAAAAACTGTGTAGTTACTCAGTTTTATAGATACGCGATTGAAAAAAGATGATTTTATCTTAAAAAGCGAAAAAAAATACTTCTCGTAATGAGGTAATACAATCTTGATATATTTGATCTTGCTTTGGGACAAAGGGCTGGGCTAGGTGAGTTCTTGAGGTCCTGTTTCCTGTGACTGCATAACTGCCAAAGAAAACCAGAGAAATGGAAAAAGAAAAAGCAATGCAAGGAAGTGAAGCTGAAGGGTTTGTCTATTGAATGAGGCTGATCTTGCCTTTCAGTAAACGCAGAGGAGGTGGAGACCAGCTCGCTGCTGCAGATACTGGTAATGATTTCGTCGTGACAGAGTGGAACTTTGTGCCAACTGATTTATCAAGGTGCAAAGTGAATAAAAGTCTGAGCTCTGATTAATTTGTGCTTTGTCTTGGGTCAGTCTCTTAGGGAAGCAAACACTTTTGAAAACTAAGGAAGTTTTTTAGGCATAAATAATGCTGCAAGACTACAAGGCAAATTCTAATATAAATATATGCAAATTTGTACACATCTGGCAGATTTAGTTGTGGTAGCTGTGATAGTCTAGGACTACAATAATGGACAGTTTTAGAGAGATGGATAACTATCTTTCATTATTTGTTTACTCTAGCTAATATATTTGGAAAATAAACAAATCTTTGAAAACCAAAGCTTTTCTTTGATTCTGAATTGGGAAGTCCTCTCTCACAAGTTGAAGGAAGCAGCTGTGGTCTGAAAGCTCATGAATTGTAAGCATGGTGCAATGGTCCCCTCGAGTCAATCTCCATGTAAATACCGGTGCTGGTTACAACCATTGGGAACTATTGGCTATTTAATGTTTGTATTTTGGTAGTGCCTAGGATATTAACCAATTTAGGACTTAAAGGGAGGTTTCTCAAATATGGTTAGTAAAGGTCCTCTTTCCTAGTTTGCACTCAAGGGATGTGGGCTGTAACTGAGAGTTTGTGGGGACTGATCTTTAAGCAGGCAGCTTCTTTCAGCTGCAGCAAAGGAGGATAATTTTCTTACATCCAATGTTTGCAATGGGAACTTAGAGATCCATAAGTGAAACACAAGTCAGCACCTATTCACGTTGGTAGTAGTGGCATAGCTTGTTGCCTGCTAGCCTGTTTTGATTACTGGTTGGGCTTCTGTTGTACATGTCCAAAGAGACTGGCAAACTCTACACACGATAGTCAGTATTTAAAGATTGATCCTTTATTCTTTAGACAAATAGAGAAGACAAATAATTTGAGCTGGTTAGGAGAGACAGAACACAAGACGGTAGTTGAGTATGTGAAAGAAAGGATTTCTGCAACAGGCAGAAGAGCTTCAGGACAAGTGAAGTGATTGTTACATGAGATAGCCAAACTGATGGCAGATAAACGTGCCCATTTACATTGGTGATTTAACATAGTAGTCTGTTAGTGACAAGGACTTTCCTGCATCGGGTTGCTGTGCTCACTATAAGCAAATTCTGTGTCAAAATTGTGCCAAAACCGAGTTACCTCAGATAATCAAACTGCTGTCATGCTGCATATATAAATATTGCATAACTCTCTTCCCCAGTTGTGCAATTTTCTGCATTTTGATTGGTTTCAGGAGGCTGATTTTCATTTTAAGACTGCTGCTGTTGCTGGGTAACTGCAGGAAAAGGAAATCCTTGCATTTTTATCCCAATCAGAGTACAGGTATTTGCATATTCATATTTAAATATTTCAGATAATTGCATAAGAACTAGAGAAATCTCTATATCTTATCAGCTGTTATAAACAGTTTCCAATGACTGGTTCCTTTACTTAGACATCCAACACTGTGCCACCCAGAAAGCTCACCTGTGCTTCTGGTGCTCTTCAACTGCTTCTGGCTTTAACACTGTTCCAGGCATGACCTGGGCAGGTAAACTCTAGGTGAAAATCTGGAAGTCACAGGCAGTTTTGCTATGGATTTTAATTCTACCAGGATTTCACCACCAGAGTCCAGCATCTTTTAAAGATTTTACTCACCAATTTATGATTATTACTCTGAAAAGAAAATGCCTACCGGTTCATGTCAGGATCACTGGAGAAGTTGTTCAGCTTCTGCAGCATTGGTATCAGATCTGAAGAATGTTGAAAATAGTGGAAGGACTCCCATTGCCATCTGTAAACTTTGGTAAATAAAATACAAGCCCCAATAAATTCTTAGGAGTTAGAATAATATTTATTTAGTGGACCAAGATGCTTACAAAACTAAATTTTACAACACTTGAAATAGTGCTTTGAGATATTTTATACAATTTTTCAGTATGAATCACAGAAGTCAATAACGCATAGGTACAGAAAGTTTGTATGATATACTAAACAAGCTTTTAGACCTTGTTACATGTACACATACACCCACATCCTCCCTTAACCATATACTCCTGTTCCTTTCTTTTTCTGTTGGCATTGCATTTTTCCATTTTACAGGGTGACTTAAAGATGTCTGTAATCTTATATTTGATTCTTTGGGCCTGATCCAGTGGCCAGTGGATATTGGGAAGACCTCCAAGACCTATAGATCAGGTCTTTCACACAGATGTGTTGGAAATACTTTATTATTTTCCTTCCTCAGAATTACCACTTGCAAATATCATTTGTGTTTCTGTTATGCAATGATGCTTTTTGAAAACTGAAAATAACTGAATAAAGGACCACACAAAGCTATAAAAAAATAGGTCCTCTTTCTGCCCTGTGTAATGAAATAGCCATTCCTGATCTGACATAAGGATAACTGAGGTCGAAATCTGGCCCTTTGAGCTTGTGTGATTGCCTTCCCATCAGCACTTTCTGCAGTGTGGAAGACAGACTGATCAGCAGAATCAAGGCTTCATCTTCTGAGCAGCATGTTCTCCTTGAACCTCCTGGGGCTGGAGAAGATTCTAGGACAGTCAGGTTGTATGGCAGCTGAAAGTGATGATCACTCTGCTCCAGCCCATGCAAGGAGATTTTTGGCATCTGCTTCCGATGAAACCCTTCACCTTCTCCCCTGCTATGAGCAGAGGTGTTGCTGTGACAATTGCATGAAGTCAAGGGGCATTGAAAATGTGGGAGAAGGGGCTCCAGAAGAGAGACCAGCTTTAAACAGTGAATGATTTTTTTTGGCTTCCATTAAAGAAACAAAAAAACCCACACCAGGAAGCCCAGTGCTTTGTTTTAGCACAACGGTAAGGATAACAACTGTAATTGGAATAAATGTCAGCACTTTTGTGATTAATTAATCATTAATTGCAGTGAACATTTTATGGGTCACTAATTCCTTAAAGTTAAATCCTTCCATTATGTGAAACAGGTATATCCAAGTCATATATCCTATCAGCTTCCTATATTGATATTCACCATTAGTCTGTATTTTGAGAGGAAATGCACTGTAGTAGATGTCTCTTGGAAATTATTAGTGTTGCCTAGAACTAAGTATAGTGCAGGTGGGAGTGTGCAATCTCTCAACCAGTACTGCTCATGGACTGTAGTGCCTTAAGGCAGTTCCCCTACTATGCCACTGTTGAATAGCAGCCATAATTTTGCTGCAAACTGAGTATGATAGAATCATAGAATGCTTTGGGTTGGAAGGGACCTTTAGAGATCATCTAGTCCACCACCCCTGCAGTGGGCAGGGACATCCTCAACTACATCAGGTTGCTCAAAGCCCCATGCAATCTGACCTTGAGTGTTTCCAGGGATTCGGCATTTACCACCTCTCTGAAAAACCTGTTCCAGTGTCTCACCGCCTTCACTGTAAAAAAAAAAGTAAAATTCTTCCTTATGTCCAATCTAAGTCTACCACCCCTTAGCTTAAAACCATTACTCCTTGTCCTGTCACAACAGGTCTTGCTAAAAAGTCTGTCCCCATCTTTCTTACAGGCCCCCCCCCCCTTTAAATATTGAAAGGCCGCTATAAGGTCTCCCCACAGCCTTCCCCTTCTGCAGGCTGAAAAACCCCAGGTCCCTCAGCATTTCTTCATAGGAGAGGTGCTCCAGCCCTTGGATTTTTTTTCTGTGGCCCTCCTCTGCAACTCCTCCAACAGTTCTGTGTCCTTCTTGTACTGAGGGCTCCTGGAGCTGGACACAGTACTCCAAGTGAGGTCTCACCAGAGCAGAGTATCATCAGGGCAGAATCACCTCCCTTGACCTATGTACTTCTTCTGTGACAGAGATGAAGCCAAGGACTGTAAGATATTTACATTAATTGAGGTATTTTATCCTAAACTGGTCAGGGACCAAATGCTTAGAGGTGAAACATCTATCCATTAAATCACTGTGCCACATAGATTTCAGAGCCTGCAAGAACATGCTCTTGCACCTCAGTACAAAGTTTTCTGTCTTCAGACATGCCAAACTAAAGCTTGATTTTAAAAAAGTGGCAAAGAGTGAGGTGACAGTCAGCTCTGGTAGCAAAGGGCAGCTCTGAATGCAAAGTATTTTTTATATCTGAAAGGAGGACTACTTTGGGAAGTCCAAATTCTAAATCGTTGCACCAACCTGCATTCTCACAGAAATCTTCCCATAAGTCTCAGGTAGAGTGGTAAGAACATAGTCCTGAGCAGACTTCTTGAATGTAGCTTTCTAGCATGTCTTTTAGGACTCTGGCTCTTGTGTGTTTTCCACCAAGGGTCCAGCAGAGGCTATTAGACTTGGCAGGAAGCCACAATGGGCTCAATGAATATCTTATTCAGTGTAGTCCTGCATTGGGTAGAATTTGGCAGTCTTGTAGTGAGAGGGTGCTGGCCTCTGTTGTCTTGCAAAATATCTTCTTTGCTCATCGGATGTCTTTATTCATGTATCATTGGTTGTCTTCTTTTACTGAGTGTAAAAACTGTGTTTTTGTACTGTCTGATGGTGACAGAATTCCCTTAATTATCTCTAAGACTGTCATTCAGTCAAAGGGATTAATTCTTCATTCTTATGGGATGATAAAATCTATGCCTTGTTGACTGTTATCCCCCAGTGATCTCCAGCAGACACAGTAAGTCTGAAAACAAATTTTCCCATTTTCAAGGGGAAGAGGAAGGGTTATGGCTGATTATCCTAAGGATACACCATCTCTGACCTTTGTTTCCAAAAATGCTCAATTCAAAGTGCAGATCTTCACCAACATTCTTTATATCTGAAATAGACATTGCTCACAAGTCTTCAATCATTTGCTACAATTCAGAGATTTTTAAGGCAAAAAGGGGACTGTGAGGTTTTAGGTCTGGTCTCCTCTGTAGTATATAACATAGATCCTCCACATTTTATGCTTTGAGTTCCAGGTGGGTACTTGTTGTGGCTTAACCCAGCAAGCAGCTGAAACACTGCGAAGTACAGTCACAGACAGCAGCTGCTGGCTATAGGCCAGTGACAGCGCAACAAGGGAGGGGTAAACCTCAGGAACCAAGATGGGCCACCATTGGGAAGTAGAAGAGATCAAAGAAGGAAGGGGTTGAAGGGGTTGTCCCCTGCAATCTCCTCAATTTATAGTGAATGTGATGCACTTGGATCATCTCTCCTGGGTCACCTATCCAAGAGAGTCCTGGGCTCTCCCTTCCCTCCCCTTTCTCTTGTGTGGAAAGAAGAAGAAGAAAGAAAACAAAACCTAAAAGAAACTGTAGCCATAGGTGCAGGCAGAACCTTGAAAAACGTAAATATCTGTCAACGAGAACAAAAAATGAAAAGATTTATCAGCTTCATAAGGAAAACGACTCCATCCTGACCAGAACTCCAATATCAACTTGTGTTCATTAAAGCAATCCAGCTTTGCTGAAACATTAAAATGGAATTGTACTATTCAGTCCCAGCAAAACCAGGATAGTACTTTTCACTGGCTTTCCTGAGTTGTCATGTTCTACTGAAGATGCAAGATACTATTAAATGGTTATCTAATGGATATCCACCGGATAAATGGTTGCATTTAACTTAACTCAGAGCTTATGTTGTGCTTAGTGTTTTACATGATGTGTTTATATTTCTTGGAGTAGAATACATGTATGAGTCTATATTTGCAATGAATTTGTCACTTTGAATGCTTTAGTGGGTTTTGGTAGTTTCTGTGGCCTCATATCAACTAGGTAGTGATCTGTTGAGTGATCTGGGGCAGTTTACCTTTCTCAGCTATCCATCTGAGTGCATCAAACTGTTTGTCTTCCTTGGAAGAAGCACAGATGTGTTAGTGGGAGAAGATGCCAACTACTGTACTACTCAAATGTCAAGGTCTTTCAAGGTCTTTTTTTCTTTTTAAGTGATAAACATCAGTATGAATGCTGATGCAATGCTAATGTATATGAGTAGGTGAGTGATATAACCATTTAGCTTGCAGTGCATCACATGAGCAGGAGCACATGCAGAACTCCAGGCAGTAGCAATGGCAAACTACAGGCCACTTGTTTTTCCTCTTTTTTTGTCTGTTAAGTAAATCTGAACCTGAGCCTGATCTTTATAATTTTAGCAAGAAAACTTTGCATTGAAAACAGGTGCTGCTTCTTCATCCTCTCCATATTCCTCAGTGTTTTCAAAGAGAGAGAAGTGTCCAAACACTTCAACTACCAATGAAGGAGCCATCAAAGGAAATTTTCAGGATTTTTTCAGTAGACTGCATTATTCATAGGTGTGTTCTTAATTTCTCCTGGCAACTATGAGGTTAATCCAGGTATTTTAGCTACTTCATTGAGGACTTAGCCTGCTCAGTAGGTAATGAGTTATCTTAATCTATATTTATCATAAAATAGAAGAGGTGGAGGCCCCATCCCTGGAGACATTCAAGGTCAGGCTTGATAGGGCTCTTAGCAACCTGATATAGTAACAGTGTCCCTGCTTACTGCAGGGGGGTTGGACCAGATGATCTTTAAAGGTCCCTTCCAACCCAATACATTCTATGATTCTAATAAAACTTCACATTCATGCAATTGCCATGCATCAAGTAAACTTATTCCAGAGCAACTTGTTATTGCATGTGACTATGTAGATTTTAAACTCATAATCTTTCAAAAGCTTGGTTATTATTTGGAGACCTTCTCAAGCATCCTCTATGATCTATGACATGTATCTAAGACTTGCATTGAAGATGGAGGATTCTACATGTAGTACTTATAAAATTATCTCTTAATATCTGTCTACAGACTAAAGAGAAAAAAAATGTGTTTTCATGGTGATTTAATTTGAAGGACAATTTATGGGGATGGCAAAATTCTTAAGAGTATTTTTAAAATATTAGCAGATACTTTGTGTTAGATATTCTATAGGCAAAATGGTGCACTTCACTCTTAGATCTCATTTAAGGTGCACTGATCTGAAATTAGTAACTTTCAAAGTATTTCTGGTCAAGGCTTGGTTACATTTCTTTATTACAGATTAACATAACACCAAGAATGATACTCAAACTATTGACAGGAAAAGGAGGCAGGGGATACGTGCTTGATCTGGTGTGTTTTAAAGTTTGTACCAGCTTCTTAAATGACTATAAATAACCATGGTTGTAAGTAACCCTTTTCTTGTTAAAAAGTTCAAAGCAGTTTAGTAATTAATGCAGAGGATGTGTTACTTCTGTGGAAAGAACAGAATCGCCTGGTATCATAGTGACCATCAAGCAAAATGCACTTGAACCTAATCAAATGCAGGTTAACCCATCTGCATGAGCAGTTGAAAGAAGTCGTTAGGTAATTTCAGAATATATTCTCTAGGTTGTGTATATGTGCACACATATGCTGTGACTTGTGTGAAATGAGAAAGATGATCATGGACTAGAGTGTAGAATGGGGAACCTAATTTTTTTTGTTCATGTTCTTTTTGGATTGGACCTGGATGTCAGCATTACAGCCCATCAAGTTATTGTAATTCTGCAATGTTGTGCTTCAGGAGTTAGCGCAGTTAGATAACCCTTTATATGTTATTGTTGTTTGATGTGTTTTTTTTAATTGATTAAGACAAGTATTTTCTGAAATGTCCCTGAGGTATCCATGATTAGGCACAGTTAAAGACAAGATGCTGAATGGGACAGAGCAATGTTCTAAAGCAATACTCAACTTTTCCTTTCTAAGAGGCTGGGCTGTTGTGTCTTGCTCACAGTCTCAAGGTCAAGCTGATTGCCAAGGAAGTGATCAGAGAGGAATTTTCCTGGTGTCATTAACAGAGTCTTCTGTGGTGGAGGTTTGGAGGATTTCTCTGAAGTATGGGGCTTGTTTCACTTGCTGAATCATCTTGGTGTGTTCTGGCTGAATGGCTTGCGATTTCTGAAGGTATTGCTTATTTGTGGCAAAAGTGTGCACTTCATCCTTTTCTGTGACACAAAGTAGTTTAGAAGGCTGAGATACCACAATCTATCTAATCTCATTTATCTAATATCACTGAGTGCACTGTGATAAGCCTGAGCTTTGATTACATGTTATAAGTTATATAGATTTCAATGTTAATGAGTCCTTTTGGCAGCTTGGATGCTAATAATGTACAATTCCTTCCTTGGCCTAGTATTTTTGTTTTGGTTCATTGGGAGTACTGGAAAGACCTTGTAATTAGCTTTAGTTCTTTTTCACAAGGACATTGAACACAACCATGCCATCTATAAAGGCAGAAATGCCCCCGTAGATATTGAAGAAATTGCCTCTGATGACCAGAAAATTTATGTTGTTACTTGATTATTTTGTAGTATTGTTACAAATGGGATTGTCATAAGAAGGAGAGTTTATGTTGAACTTACTAAAGTTAAGCAGTATTGGTAGAAAACAAGAATCTGCAGTGAATGTAAACGTTTACATGCATTTTGGTGTCTGGCAGCAGGCCGCTGGGGTGGTCACCTCGAATTAGGAGACACAGCCAGTACCAAGTTCTAAGTCAGCTGTGAGGGAGGAACATGCCTGAAGCAGCTGTAGAGCACACTGAGGGAAAAGTATTTGACCTCTTGGATATGGATGATAGGGCAGACAGTGGCTTCTAGAAGACATTTTTGGGCACAGAGGGTCATTCTCATGGTCCTGAGAGGCCAGAGAGAGAATACTCCTAGGCTATTTCATACCTTCTTAGATACGGCAAAGCAGTTGAGGAGGAGGAGGAGAGAGTTCAGAGACTGACAGACAGTAGCAGACATGAGTACAAGTAAGCAGTAGTCATTTGGGAAGAGCAGTCATCCACGATTTACTTGGTAGCCTGCAAAGATAGCAGTAACTAACCATAAGTTTGGGGTTGGGGCAGTCAAAAGCAGCCATGAGCTAACCTACACCATGTCAAATAACAAATACGCCATTAAATTCAGTTAATTTTCAAGACATACACTCAAAGTTTAACCTCTGATAGCTGATGTCTTCAAGCATCCACATGCATAACATGTCTACTGTGTATGGAAATAGGATTTGTCAAGTAAGTAAAAGAAGTAAAAACAATTTTAAGTATTGTTTGAAAGATAAGCTAATTTGTATTTAATATGGTTTTCTCTATTAATTTGGAATTCAGCCTTTAAAAAGTGTTTATTACTGCTTTTCTGTTTACCTTTATTTGACATTTGAAAGAATTAAAGATGTAGTTGCCAAAGAATAAAACCAGCTGATGTCTTGGTATAGCATTTTAGCACGTGTTTAACCTGGCTAATATTATTAGTCCCACTGAACAGAGAGAGAGTATTAATGATCTTCAAGCTGAGTATTTTGGTCTTTGAAAGATTTAAGACTCACTGTCTTTACCTTAATAGACTTAGACTGGCTGTCCGCTAAATTCTGTCATTTGCTCTGAGTAAGAAATCTGAAAAAAAGTGAAAGAAATATTTTGTTAGGGCTTTTTTTATAGTCTCAGTAATTTTCTGGGCTTCTTGTAATATAGCGATTATAAAATTTTCTAACAGAAGTGTAATTTTCAAGCTGTTGGTACCCATTTAATGTGCAAAATGTTTATCCCTCTGTTAAGACACTGAACAGCTAAGATTTAGTAGGTGATTTTTTTTCCTCCTCCAGCCCTGTGCTATTAATTCAGGGCAGTGCTATTTGCTGCTGTTGCACCAAGGGCTGTTTGATGCATTCTGAGGTGGTGCAGAGGGCTTGTTTACAAGTTACACATGCACTCTGCTCTATGTGCTCGTGCCCTAACGTTTCTTTAACAGCAAAGCTGACTGACTATGGAAAAAGAGCAAGATTTGAACTGATGCAGCTAAATTGCATGTAAATGTCGCTTCAAATTGAATGCATTTTCTGTTCATACGCCAAGAATTAGTGAAGCTCTGTATTCTGGCTCTAGTGTTTGCAGCAATTCCAGCCCCAGCAGGGTGAACAGCCTGCATGATCTGTCTCTGCTGACTTCTGCCCCCTGCTGCTCTCCTTGTTTTAACATTGTCTGACTCCCACGCACTATTGCTGTTTCCCCCTTTTCAAAATGTAATTGTATCAGAACCAAATCAATGCTAGAAAAAAGAAAAAAGGTTGTATGGTTACATATAACATGAATGTTGCAATGAATCTGTGTGAAGTTTGAACAGTACACCTGACTGTTGGATCTTACAGCCTGATAGTCCAATGTAACTGGACCTCCCTTACCAAACTGTAAAGGATGCCAGAGAGCCAATATTCTAAGCATTCCTTTTCTCGCCTCTCATTTACCCTACATGTGTGCACATCTGTGCACACATGCCTTCTCACATGTGATCTGTTTATATTCCATGTAATTCTCATTGCTGTTGTTCATATGCATCTGGCAGATTTTAATGTGTCTCTCTTCACGACAGTGAAGAGCATGTACTGCTATCCTGTATTGCAGAGAGGAACCTCTGTGCCCTTTTCCAAAGTCGTACAGGAAGAGTGTGGCAGAGTTGGCAGAGGTGTTGACATGGCACTCACTTGCTTATCCTTCTTCCTTTTAGCAGCAGTATTGTAATCTGGTGGGACATTTGGGTACCATAAGTTTCTGTGCCTTTAAATTTTGAATTGCTGTATCTGTCTGCAGAGGAAGCAGCCATTTTACTGGCACTTGTTACTTAATGTCACACACTCAATGAGAAGATTTCTAAGAGCTTTTATTACACATTTAACAGTTTTGTGATTTCATTCCAAACTATCTGAAAGGAAAAAAGAGAACTAAAAGAAGTGTCAGTGGAAGAATAATTTTTTCAGACAGAGACGTGACTGTACCTTTGAGAAAACATGGCATGATGAAGAAAGGGATGACATTGGGTAAACTAGGCAAGAAGGTAGGAGTGCAAGGGAGATTTAAACAGGATAAATAAGATAAAGAGGACAGCTGGGATATCTATGCATAGCAAACAATTTGCTTGGCAAATTTGTCCTTGTTCCCTCTTTGTGAATTGTGTATGAACAGATTTTTCTCAATTTTTTAGCTATTCAGAACTATTCAACAAATGTATCTTGTGAACAGATTTAACATATGCATTGCTGGTGAACTGTCTTTGTACCATGTTCTCATTGCTATTGTCAGATGGCTGACGGCCACACCCATATAGTGTGGGTTCTGTTCCCTCTTTGGTCAGGGCGCTGAGCTGCTGCTGTGTGACCTAAGTGACCGCTCTCAGCTGCTTATTCCTTGCAGTGTACATTTCAAGAACAATCCACGGGTAAAATTGTTGTTAAGAACTCTCTGATAAGATTTACGAATAGTGAGCACTGTCGGTAGGGTCAAGGTCAGTTTACATGGCAGAAAAAAGGGGCTATTTTTCCACACAGAGTGTATTTGCAGTGAATAACTTAGCTAACTGTAGACACTGTAAATCCACTTTGGCAGATGGTTAAGTCTATGGTGTGACCCCCTTTTCCACCCCAGGGATTGTGTCCTGAGTGGCCTCATCTGGGTTGGCGTTTTAATGTGAAAATATTTGTTAGGATGTTACAAAGCTGTCTAGATGAAGTTAGAAAATTCAGTGAATAAGAAATGTAGTGATTACTGGAAACCTAACATAAACCTCACTTCTTTTAATTTTTCCTACCCCTCTCAATCTGCGTAACAGTGAGTACTGTTTATGAAGGGAGCCCTATAGTTTTTATAGGTAACTTACTAGTTTTATGTGATTATCCATCTAATATATGATGATTACACAAAAGACTAACAAACGAGTGTGTGAGGTAACAAGTTCAACACTTCTGTCTAATTCCAATATAATAACATTAAGAAAGAGACATTTTTTTTTTGGCAGAAGTGTCACAGCAAACATTGTTTTTATTATTTAAGTAATGCAATTAATGTATTAGAAGCTCCACCGGAGTACTGCTAGCCATGGCCATTCTAACGTGTCTTTTTTGCTTGCAGAATGTATTTTGTTAAGAAGGCCAGAATACAATGTTTAATCTTTTTTGCCCTGAGCTCACAGATGCTACTGTAGGAGTATTGCAGAGGCTGACGTAGTTTTTAGCAGTTATGTTGGTGTAACTTTGTATAAAAGACACAGTGAGGAAGATCTGTTAAAAGACAACAAATAAGGAGAAAATTCAGTAGACTTTATCAGCTTTATTGTTATTGAGGTCTTCAGTATCAAAAAAAGAATAATTTTTAAAAATAAAGACCATAATGTTACTCAGTGAGGTTTTATTATGATGGTGATAGAGATTCCCCCAAGTCTTACCAAGTATGCTAAGTGTTATGGTTTCTCCTGGGAGATAAATATGACTTAAGTCTTTCTTTCTAAACTGAAGGCAAGGCTGCATAATGGGGTCAATGTCAAGTATATCTCAGTTAAGCCTTTAAGAGACAACACCTTTGGCAATGTGTATTGGGTGTAGGTGGCAAGGTGTTGGTGGGGTGTGCAGGGGTGGCCTCTGAGGGGGGTGTTCAGGGTCTGCTGTGCCAGATCACAGCCAGTTCCAGGTGGCTGCAGAGCTGAGGCCATCAGCCACGATGATGGCACCTCTGTGATAACAAGAATGGACAAAAGCACTGCGTAGGCAGAGAGGAGTGATGGGAAAGTGTGAGAAACAGCCTTGTGAACACCAGGGGCAGAGGAGTAGGAGGGGGAGGAAGTGATTCCAAGCGCCAGGGCAGATACTCCTCTGCAGCCCATGGAGATGATGATGGAGCAGATATTTCCCTGCAGCTCGTGGAGGGTCCTGTGCCAGAACAGGTGTTTCAGGTATTTCCTGAAAGATCTATGTCTGTGGAGAGCTCACGGAGGAGCAGGTTCGTCACAAAGGACTGCAGCCTGTGGTAGGACCCATGCTGGGACAGGGGAGAAATGTGAGGAGGAAGGAGGAGCAAAGATGAGCTTTCATGGACTGACCCCAGCCCCCCATTCCCCAGCCCCCTGTGCTGCTTGGGGTGGGGGAGGCAGGAGATAGAGAAGTAGGAAATGAAGGAGTGAAGTTGAGCCTGGGGAGAAGAAGGGAAGTGAAGGGAAGATATGTTAGTTTCTTTGTTTCTCACCACCCAACTTTATCTTTAATTGATAATACATTGAATTAATTTTACCAAAATCAAGTCTGTTTTGCCCTTGACAATAATTGGTGAGTGATCCTAATGTCCTTACCTTGCCCTGTGAGCCTTTTCATCATCATTTTGAGGAGGGGGAATGAGGGAGCGGCTGTGTAGGTGTCTGGCAACTGGCCAAGGTCAACCCACTACGCAGTCAGGTTAGCAAAGCCTGCGGTTTTGCATTTCTAAAAGTAATGTATCAGAGTGGTTCAGTTATTTGCGCTGAAGAGCAGTGTTAACAATATATACACATTAACAAACTAAAAGAACTGGCATTGTGAGATGGTTATCATGTGGATTGCAGGCAATTGGGAATACACGTTGAGTTTTCAGAGTGCAAGTTCAAGGATATGTTCTGCGCTTTAACTCACGTGGTGATGTTGCCCTTTGGGTTGAGAGAGTGGGAGGAGAAAGCAAGTTTGGCTAGAGAAAATTTGTTACAGCAAAGGAGAATGGAATATAGCACAGAAAACATTAAAATTGAAAATGAGTTGTTTTTATGAGTTAGTCTTGTCCCCATTCAATTTTACACCATTGAAGTTTAGTTATTAGAGTTTGAATGAGGCTAAGAACTAAAAAGTTTGGATAACTGCAGTTAGAGATTTTATCCTGTAAATCAAATTAGAGCCCAGCTGTTAAAATACACATTCACAAGCATCTTAGACTTTTCTGAGGCTGATTAGATAGACAGACAGACATGTATGTATGTAAAAAATATTTTGAAAAGTTTTATTTCTCTGTTTTTTATTTGAAAAAGAAATGAAGCATGAAAATCTGAACACGCATACAGGTACAGGGACTGCTTTCCCCATGATGCATCTTATCCAGCCACAGCAGGAAAAAAAAAGTTTTCCTTGTGCATAATTTTGCTGACCGAGAGGCTTGACTATTTCATTCACATGGAAAACTATTTAATTCAGTGACTATAAAACTAATATAATTCTATGGGTACTGCTTTAAAAATATATGTAATTGACACAGGTTTATGTATTTTTCTGTAGCCTCTTATAACCACAGTTTTATTAAGTGCATTTTACAAAATTCTCAGTTCTTTGTAGCATTCCATAGACAGCTCTTTCAAATCCTACCCCCCATTCTTTTTTTTTTTTTTTTTTTTTTTTAAAAAACTTTTTTTTTTTTTTTTTTTTTTTTTTTTCAAATAAAGGCAGGTGTCTTAGTTACAAAATCACATTTCATAAGCTGAAGCCAAACCACAGACCTTCTGAAGGTGTCTGTCCATGCCCAAATTGAATCCAGGCTTTCTCTATATGAGTGTGCCATTACGAGTTATCATTTGGCAGCTGTTCCATGTCTTATGAATAGAGTGGGTGATGTCAGTCCAGTTTCTAGTAAAGGCTTCCATATCACAAAATTCACTACCTTAATTAGTGCTAATTGGCATCCTTGTTAGAAGTATCAGTAGAAAGGCCAAGGACTGAATAAGCACGAAGAATGAATTACCCTCTTGCTCCTGGAGGTGTACTCTCCAGAACACACATGAGGCGCTGGGACTTGATAGAATGTGGGCTGAATATTGAGGGGAAAATGTTGCCCATCTTGTACTTTTCAGGGGAAGTACATTTCTTTATGAAAACAAAATTAGTAGAAAGGTTATAAAAAGATAATTAAAAACCTACAGGGAGTATTAAATTAATAAAAATAATATTCTAATCTTTAAAATATATCTATAAAATAGCATGAGGCTGTAATGGTCAGAAAACAACAGGAAAAGAATATGAAACTGTAGGATTACTCTGAGATAAGTAAAACAGGTAATACAAATAGCCACACAGATGAAGGACTTCCTTTGAAAAAGAGAAGGACTTGCGTACATGGTCACTGTCTATGCAGTTGTGTACATAAAAGAAGAAAAAAACCCAAACGTTTCACACATATTTGCTTGATTATTTCTGCTGTTATTCAGTCCCTAGCTTCTGTTGGATTTAAATGTGTGTTAGCATTTGGCTTGGTTTTGGCTCTAATGTGTGGAAAAAAGTCTGTATTTTTTACATCTGAACTTTTTTTCCATATTAATTTGTTCCTCTTTCTATAAGAGGACCCTATCAGGTTGTGTTGTGGCACCAACGTATGATAAAATATAGTAGTGGATACAGCCTGAAGTGGCAGATACTGAGAAGGTAAAATAGATCCATCTGCAATATATGCAGGAATGTCAGTGCTGTGTTTCCTGGTGCTGCATCTACCCTCTAAGATGTTCCTGAGATCTGTGTTTGTTTCCCCATGTTTGAGCTGTCGAATTTCAATATCTGGGATTCGATCTTTCATTGATACTGTGTTCAAGCCATTGGCTTTGAGCGAGCTCTTGGCTACATCAAAAGATCCTTGGAAAATCAGCTAACTGCATGCTTGCAAAGTTGGAAAAAATGCATTTCTTCTAAAACCAGCTGATTTTAAAGCATTGCCAATTGAATATTTGTGAGGTGCAGCTTTATGGATACCTTTCTTGTGTATTTGATGGACTGCATAACAATCCCCCTTGTGAGGGACCTGTGCTGGGTTCCATTCCTGTAGCTGACTTAGTCTCATTAGGGAGCGTTATTTCTTGTGTTTAATTAAGAAGTCTCCTTCCAGAGCTCTGGCTGCATGAGTGGAAGCAGTAAAATGCCATTACATATCAGAAGAAAAGTCTGCTCAGATCCTCCTTGAAACTTCGATCTCTCTCTTAATCTCCCTTTCATTCATCCTTCACCCATCAGAAAGTCAGGAAGAACAAAAGGGTTTTGTGGTGTGACTTGAAGGTTAATGAACTAAGCTACCAAAGCGATTCTAAATTAACACCACCTTCTCACTGAAAGTGCCCTGCCTTCTACTGTATCATGTTGTGTATCGGAGAAACTGTTCACTTGAGTGTATCAGTTCCTGGGGAGCTGATCAGCTTTCAGATGTGGTCTCAAGGGCCTTGATTTCTCACACCTTTGAAACTGTGCCCCATAGACACCCTTACTGATGCATTTAACTGGAAGAAGAAAAAATGGTTGTCGTGGTTCTGATATCCCTAGCTGGAACTCAAGAAGACCCATGCTTGCTCAACAGCTGGTACTTAGCAGTGCATTTGCTTCAGTGAATAATTTGGAATATAGGTAACCACATGCAGCAGGGAGAAGAGCTATTTAAGCTAAAGGGCAGTACTGGCTCAAGAATTAATTGGACTTGAGAAGATCATTTCAGACCAGCAGATCTGTGAGGCTCTAGGTCAGCTTCCCAGAGAGAGTACTATGGGCTACTTGTGAATGAGTTTGTGTTTATAAGCTGTCTCCACAACAGGAAGGGTCTCTAATTTATATCTGTCCTTAAAAGTAGCCAAAATACAGGAATGCTGTCTCCCCTTTGGCCACAAGAACCTCTCAGTGAAGAAGGGCTGAAGGTTTCTACATTTTGCTCTAAGGCAATATATATCTTTTGGCTACATCTATCTGATTAAAAGCTTCATTATTAATTCAGCTGCCTACTTGAACACTGTCTAGGTTTTCAGACTGCTGTGGCAAGACTATTGTCTTGTTCAGGAGACAAGACCGTATCACTACATCCTGTGTCACCTTCACTGGCTAATTCACCTGATCTCTCCCAAATCCAGCTCTGCCGCTGTTCTTTCCCAGCCTGTCTCTGCTTATTTTTTCTGCTCCTGTCTGACCTTCCCTCCATCTTTTTTCCTGTCAGTTTTCTTGTTGGTTGGTCTTTGGGGTTTTTTTGGTGGTTTTTTTTAAGCTGGGTTATCGTCCCTGTCCTCTTCTAATGACAACTAAGGATAAGTCATAGGTGCTGTTTTTCTTATGCCCAAATATTTCCCCAGCTCCAGTCACACAACTTGTAATTTCTACGTAAGACCTTCCTCTTTATCACTTTAGCTTGGGTTGAACTTTAAAAGTTGTTCATTTAACTTCATCACCAGAGCCCTCTGATCTCCCACAGTGAGTGCTCAACTGCTTTTTATTTCATCTTTTTTTCTCCTCATTCTTGCTACTGTATTTTCACAAATCTGTTATCTTTTTCAGCCTTATAAAATTGTTAAATATGGGATCTGTTTGACTGTCTTTAAAGGATTTGCCTTTTTTACCTTGTTTGAAGGAGCCTGCATAAGGTGCATGTGCATAAGAATTATATACATTAGAGAGATATGATGTTTTATCATTCTTCTGTGTGCAGATGACAGAAACAGAAAGTGGTAGGCACTGTATACAGACATATACCTGCATGTAATCAACTGAACTTCGGGGCAGATTAATAATCTCATTCATATTTGGACTCACACAAATACTAATCACACTTTAAAAAAAAATAATCTAAATATGGGAATTGCATAAGCAGCCTAATTTTCATTCTCCAAATGAGGGGATAGTCTAATTAGGGACTTGGTTACCGGGAGAAATAAGAGCTGTTTCATTTTTCTACCAGAGGATTTGGAAATGGTGCAAAGATTATGTAGTAGTTCAGCAATAAGGAAGGTGCAGTTTTGAGACCTTGAAGAGCTGCACAAGCCCAGCTGCTGCCATCATCTCTTAAAAAGTGAAGTGTCCTGATGCCGTGTTTTGCTTGATGCTCACACTACATCAGTTCAGCCTTAGACTCAGCAAGGAGTTGCACCATTTAACCAAACTGACTTCACTTTAGTTGCTCCTGGTTTCTGCTGTTGTTTTGAGCAAGCAAGAAACCTCTTGTCTCACAGATGTGCACAGAGAAATGGCAAGGAATATATTTGAAATGCATGTGTACAAATATTTTTCATTCTGTTTTCATAAATATGTGTTTGGTATCCAGGTGATAGAACTATAAGTAGTTTCTTTACTCAGTGTCCTTAAGAACTACAGTTTGAACAGGTGCTACCCTGAAAGCTGAACCCCAAAGTTTGGGCACTCTCAGGCCTGTATGCAGAGATTTCTGTTAGCCATTTCATATTCCTCCCCACATAAGATGAAGAGAGAGACTGGAGCAACATCTGGGCTGCTTAGTTTTATGGGTATTGTTCACAACTGCAATGGTCTGTTCTGAAGTGACTACAAATGTAGTGATGAGAAAGGAAGGCCTGTGGCATAGGCAACACTCAGGTGGCCATGCTCAGTCATCCTGATGTCTGTAATCATATCACATAGCATTGTTTTGAAAACTGGAATATTTCAGTTCTTAACGTACCAGGCATAATTTTTTATCGTCCATTATGTATTGTATATAACTTTTCATAAAAGCCAAATATCATTCATATAAAATAGGCATCAGTCACCTCTGAATATTGCTTGGATCAGCAGTCTTACTGACTTTTGAACTGGAAAAGAAATGTAAGAAAGACAAACTGGTAGAAAGAGTACTTTCCTTATATTAAAACAGAGTTACTGGTTAATATCTAATTGAGAAAAAGATATAAGATGATAAAACCAAGTTAAGGAAAGGAATTATTTAGCAGAGAGTAGTTAAAACATGAAAAACAAAGAGAAAAGCTGGTGTGTTGGAGTAATTACACCTTTTCATACTCATTGTTTCATCTAACAGATTCCTCGTATCTCTCCTATTAGGCTTTTATTTTCTCCAACGCTTGCCTTTTTGCTGCTGGCATTGGTGAGAAAGAAAACAATTAGTAATTTTGCAATTAATGCAATATAGAAGAGAAAAAAAAAAGACTTTCTGGACTTACAACCTCATGTGTTTTCTTAGATGCTGTTAGCTCTTCTGGCCAATACCACTGAAACCAGCCTGGAGAATACGAAGTCTTGTTACATTCCCTGCTGCATTTGTTCAAATGAAAAGGAACTTTCTCTTGGCTAGAACTGATGTATGAGAAATGTATTACAATTATGAGATTGAAAGTAATAACAATTTTATTCTTGCAATGACTTTCAGTTACATGTATGGAAGATCTGGTTCCTCAAAGACCTATAAAAGTTGAATAAACAAGTCTTTAATAAAATGCATTCAGAAAGATTCCTTTGGTCACACTACAATATATTTAATCTGCAGAATGTACAGGAAAAATATTATGTGCTCTAAGCAAAAATAAATATACTGGAGGAATTGAAAATGTTGCTTTGAAACATTTGTAGTGGAGTTTAGAGCTGTGAAATTAATTAGAATCAGAATGTTACTAATATGTAGAAGAGCACCATTTGATAACTGAGGGTAACTCAGTCTTTGTCTTTTAACAGGATTTAGGTTCATAACTCCTTTGTACAGCTTTGAAAAAATGCCCTGTGTGCAGCTCTGCAGTTTTAGTTTGGAGAGCTGCTCCCTTCGCCTCAGCGTAATCTCTCTGAAGAGCAGCACCTTTTATCTGGAACAACAGACTCGCCAAACTGGCTGTGAGGCGGGCTAGAAATCACGGTGCAGTGTGAGCAAGGTTCATGTGTTAATATGCTGATCCGCTCTGTCAGACACCAGCTCAGAGCTGTGTCTTGCCAAAAGCACAGGTGAAATATGCTTGGTGAGCCCAGCACTGCCCTGGGTGGAGAGAAATTGCGAGCTCAAAACCAGTTAATACCAGCTAGAAAGAATAGGCAGGAGTGAATTTAGGATGCAAGGAGGAAACAAAGGAGCAAAAAGTGGTTACTTTTGCTTATAAAGGATGCTGTGAGAACGTCACGTAGGCAAGGAATTACGTAAGACAGTTTGCTTTTATCTACCCACACAGAATTTTGCCTGTGGGTGCACATGAGGATTAAGGCTCTGCGCAGTGTTCAAAACTCTTTACCTCTCCAAATTAAATGTAATGCAAGTCTTGTACCAGGTCTCTGTAATGCCATAGCTCCCTGATCTGAGAAATAGGACAGAATCTTAAGTTAGAGGCTTGTTTTTTTTTCTCTTTAGTCCCTAGTTTCATTCAAAAGCAATGCTTAAATATGCATGTGAAAAGTAGTTCAGGGACAAAGGGCTTGGAGTGCCTAGCTGGATGCTTTGGAAGTTCAGGTAATTCAGATGATTACCGACATAATAAGTAATTTGTTAGTCCACAACGACATTTCATCTGTAGTTTGATTATGTTGAGGCTACCTTTCAGATTAATTTACATGCAGCTTATGTCTGATAAGGTCCAGCTGTCTTAATGTACATATGTGTATTTTATATTTTATTCCTCATAGTTTAAAGCTATGAGTGCCTTATGGTGCCCTGCTGAGGAAAGGGCTGGCATATGTGGTAACACAACATAGCAATGGTAATAATAAGCCTTAGATTTTCACCCTGTGCCCTAGCTACCCAAACTAGCTCTTTAAAGATACATTCTTGGCCATATCATCTCCTGGTAGCCTAACAAGCTAGAAGAAAACGCGCAAAAATGGCATGACCAACATGAGAAAATACTAGTGATCCTGCAAAAGAGGGTCTTCCTCTGCCTTCCAAGACGTGCTGCCCTCGCAGGTGCGCAGGTGCGCAGGGGCACCAAAAACTTCTGCTGATGGTCTGGGGTCAGGCAGCACCTGACAAGGGCAAAGAGAACAGCCTCTCGCTACGGTGCCTGCATCCACTCCTTTCCTGACACTGCCATTTGTCTACCAAGCCTGCCACCAAGATCTTTGTTTTGGGCTCAGGACCTACTCCAAATCTTTACCCCACTCTGCACAATTTGGTACTGAACGCATATGTTGTAATCTAGCCACTTCTGTGGGTGGGATTTGGGTGGAGACGCCTGCCTTGCTACCTCTTTCCC
>NW_010167322.1:36610-37346 GCF_000695765.1 Mesitornis unicolor
GGAGCCAAAGCTTTCAAAGACCAAGAGTGCCCATTGCATATTTGGAATAGCTCTGAGCCTAGGAGGGGCTTTTGTTCACCATTCCACTATACCAGGGTTAGAAAATTGTGTGTGTATGTATAGTTTCTTCAAAATACTATACATGTTAGTTCTCAGAAACCCACACAATAAGTAGATTTTGTAGGTAACTTTGCTGCTCATTTTCTTTCCCTTTGAATGCTCTGGCCCTGGTTTTGAAAGTTGATGTGTGCTGACAGACAAACTTAGTCTGGATGAGGAGTCCCTGAAAGTCACGCAACTGGAAAGATACTTCCCAAAGATTTAGATCCCAAAATGGACTATTCAATATGACATCAATATATATATATTGAATATTCAGACAGATAAATTAATTCAAGCTTTTTAAATTTTACTACTTAAAAACATGCCCATTTTTCATAAAGTCATTGCTTAATTGATACCTATATTGCATGGTGCCTTGATTAATTTATTTAATGATGATAAAAAATTTGCTGTTTCCCACCATAAATTTATATGTTTTGATATTTATTTACTGAAAATATACTATTATCTGACAGTGTGATTGCTTAACTTCAAACAATTCTGAAATTTCTAGTTGAGGTTAATTTTAAAGAATTTGAGTTCTGCGAAGGATAACTTTGCAGGAAATTTGACAATGAGATGGAACTACAGAGACGGAGTATAAGCCTGGTGGAGTGGCTTTAAGGGAAATGTG
>NW_010167322.1:37376-53554 GCF_000695765.1 Mesitornis unicolor
TTGATGATAGTCTAGTGGTAGCTTTATAATAGATATTTTAAGTTAAGCATGTGGTTTTGTCTTAATAGAGTGCTTTTATGTCTATAGCTATTGGTATGTCTTAACTACTAGATCGCAGCCACAATACACATGCTAGGAACAATTTTATTTTTAAAAAATAGTTAAAAATATATGTTACAAAATCAAGCAACATGTAACTCAGACATATGTGTGCTATTCACAGGTGTGCAACAGTATATGGAATGCCCCTGTAATAGAAAAGCTTATAATCATAGAATCTGTTGGGTTGGAAGGGATCTTTAAAGATCATCTGGTCCAACCCCCCTGCAGTGAGCAGGGACAGTGTTACCAGATCGGTGTGCTCAGAGCCCCATCAAGTCTGACCTTGAATGTCTTCAGGGATGGGGCCTCCACCACCCATCTGGGCAACCTGTTTCAGTGATCTGCTACCCTCATGTTGAAGAGCTTTTTCCTAATATCCAACCTAAATCTACCTTTTTCTTGTTTAAAACCATTACCCTGGTTGGTATACCCTATTAGTATGTGTGCGCACAGTGTGCATGCCTCTCAGATTGGAAGAATTAAGCCCTGTACATTAGTTATTAGTTATAACACTAGTTATAACAGAAGTTATAAACACTTCTTTTGCAAACTGTTGGAACTGTTCCACATTGCATGATTGCAACTGTTTCACGCACTTGTGGAATAAACAATGTGACCTCTCAGGGGCAGAGACAATAGGAAGCTTCTGCCTACTGTCGTGGTTTAACCCCAGCCATCAACTAAGCACCACACAGCCTCGCTCACTCCACTCCCCGTGAGATGGGGGAGAGAATCTGAGGAAAAAGGTAAGAATGCTTGTGGGTTTAGATAAGAACAGTTCAATGATTGAAATAAAATTAACATAATAATTATATATTAATAAAAATAAAAATAGCAAGAACAACAGTAATAATAATTTGTAATGATAATTAAGACAACAGAAAGGGTTAAGAGAAAGCAAAACCAATAAAAAAAACAAGTGATGCAGCAGCTCACCACCCGCCAACCAATGCCCATCCAGTCCCCGAGTTGCAATCGTCCCCCCAGCCAACTCCCCTCAGCTCATATGCTGAGCGAGATGTGGTATGGAATGTGCCCCTGGCCAGTTTGGGTCAGCTGTCCCGCCTATGTCTCCTCCCAGGTCCATGCTGCCCCAGGGCAGCAGCAGTACGAGAAACTGAAAAAGTCCTTGGTTTAACGTAAGCATTGCTTGGCAACAACTAAAACATCAGTGTGTTATCATGTTATCTTCAGCACAAATCCAAAACATAGTCTCATACTAGATACTGTGAAGAAATTTAACTCTACCCCAGCTAAAAGTAGCATACATATGCTTTAGCTAATGCAGAGAGCGGAATGTGAAATTTAGTATTTCGGGACTCTTTGTAGATTTGTGACAATGGAGAATCTATGAAAAGTGGCTAGATTATATACCCTTTATCTGTCTTTTTTTTGGGTCTTTTTTCCCTCCAAAATGCAGTGCAGTATTAGAGTAAATCAGACTGGGATAATTCAAAGTAGGTTATTAATATAAGTTGCAATTATTGGTCACTTCATATAACTGGTATGGAATATGTTTTTAGAGATCAAAAGTGAACATGAACAACTTAGTTGTGCAGGAGAATAATTTACAGTAAATAATTTATTCAGTGAATTGTTTCTTATTATGTTTGTGAACTGTGTCCAGCTGACTGTTCACCTTCAAAATTTTTATTATTTGATGTTAGCAAACAATTCTTGGCCAGTAGCTCTTTTGCAAATAAGATATACCATTTATTCATTGGAGTATCTGACTACCTGCAGGTGTTTTTCAGTATTAGCTACTCTGACCTGGTTATAAAATCAGGCGAAGAAAGATGAAATACATCCTGTGTTTGGGGAATCCCTTGTAGATGCGTGATTCACATACCATGTATCACTTAATGGATGTGGCAAAGTATAGCTGTCCTAATTGCAAACACTCAAGTTTATTAATCCAAAATATGTTTTGTGTGCTGACTTGTGTTCATGGTAAGGAACATGTACTAGAGTTCTTGTGGTAGGTATGCCCAAAAGCAGGTTGAACACATGAACAGAAAACAGGTTTAAAAAAAGTAATGGAAAAGACTGGGTTTTTTACTATATGATCAGCATTATTACTTAATAAAATGTGTGGGAGGAATGGAATGTTACAATATTGGAAAAATTCTTGAGAAGTGAATGAGCACATCACCTTTTGAATTGCCTACTGAAGCATGGTGCTGCCAAAATGATCCACTTGCAATATAAATTCAGTTTCACTCAGAATCAAAGCACACCCTACAAAATGTGCTAAACCAAGATGCAAAGTTTTGAAGTACATTGTGTTGCTCAGCTGTGAGCAATTTGTGGTGAGCAGAGTTCACAAATACCTGAGAAGAAATGGCTTCAGTTTGAAGAGACTTTTGCTAAGGAGCGTGGAACCTGCAGTCAGTCACTGGTTTCTTTGTTGTACAACAGTAATCTCAGTGTGTTGTGTCGGGGAAAAGAAAAGGATGTGTATCCTATTTTTGACAGGCAAAATGTGGAACACAGGTCAGATTCTGAGGTTTTCAGTGCTTTTCTAAGACTCGTGAAATGCCCAATTTCACAAGAAAACATAGTGATCTCTGTATATTGTGTCTGTGTGGAATACTGCAGTGATCCTGGATGATTTAGGGTGAGGAAAGCTGCATATGACTTCAAGGACTACAGGCAGAGGAAGCCAAATAAAATCTGTACCAAGATTTTGGTACAGAGCTGTACAAAGTGCCAGGTATGGCTGCTCTCATCTTCCGTACCAATACCTCTGGTTGCCATTTTCAGTGCTCCGTTTTGAGGAATTGGTAGAAGTGCCTCTAAAGGCCCATTTTCCTCCATAGTGGGGGATGCATGTAATTTACTGGGAATGAAAGGTGAACAATATCTACTCACTCCCAGCAAATTTAAAAGCCAGGGCTGTATCTTCTAGAAAGTGTAATTGCTTTTTCCTTGTACCAAGTCATGACTGGTAATGAGTTGAAGTGCTTCTTGGACTTTATCAGGGAGGATTTGATCACAAGAACATGAACTGAGATTATGTGCCCAAGAGTAGACTAGATATTATGTTATGTAGAGTTACAAGATGCCAAAACATACAATTGCTTGTAAAGAACAATATATAAACAGAGAAGCAAAATTCCTATTCTCCTAAGTTCTCCCATTAAAATATTTTGTGTATGTGTGTGTATGTGGGTAAATAGCATTTGGGTATTTTTTGTCTCTTTCTCCTTTCCTCAGAATTTCTGTCTTCCCACTTTTTCCTCCCTGGCTTACTTTCGAATTGGAAGTCTTTGTCCCTGTCTCTGTTACTGATCCTTCCTCCCTCTTCTCTCCCAAGCAGGTGTATAATTTAGGAGTTGCTTCTTCTCTGCACCTGTGGATGACAGAAACAGCTTTGACCTGTATTTTGGTAAATGCATAGTGCCAGGGTAGGAGGAAAAGGTCCGTTTCAGCATGCCTGTTTGGGAGTGAGAAGTGGGAGGAGGATGGAGAAGCAGGTTTTTATGCACTCTGGCTTCAGAAGGTTGTTGTGAATGCTCTACAGGGACAGAAAAAGAAGCAGGGAGGATATCTGTAATCCTAGCTTTTGCTCTTTTCAGCGTTCTGAAGTTGCAAATGAAGTGTGGATCCTTTTGTAGATTGCAGGAGGGAGTCTGGTACCCTGATCCTTTTCATAAAAACACCTTATTTAAAACAGGTGTGTCAAGCTTGCTCTCTTAGGACAGCTAGGGTCTCCACCCATCTGACACTATTTGCCTTATGTGTTAAGTGTTATGCAGTACAAAAAGAGGAAAAAAATGCTTGAGGTTGGAAAAAATATTCTAGCAAAACCCATGTTCTAGCTCTATCACAATGTAATTTCAATGTTGCTTTTCAGATTGAGGTAAACATATAGGGATTGTCTTTGTGGATTGACACTGAGCAGTGTTGTATAAGGATTGTGGTTTTAAAGCTGTAATGTAAGGAAACGTTGATTACAGTTTCTGCTTTCTAACATCCTTGGGGTCAAATTCTGCCCTAATTTAACCATTGTTTAACCCTTCTAGTTCTCCTGGTGTAGCCCAGAATGAAAATGAGAGCAGAGTGTCTGTTCCCATTTCACTACCTGCCCTACTTACCAAATATCAACAATGTATTCAGCGATATTCTCCATCTTACACACATAATCAACAACTTTGGTAAATGCTGACATTCTAAGAGAAATGCACATGAACACGTTTGCTTAGTTTATAGCTTTCTTTTCCATATTGACTGAAAGAGTAAGGAAATCGTTAAGGATAGAACAAGTCAGAGTGAGAGAACTGAGCTAAATCTAAAGGGATCCGGCATGTTGGATCTACTGAACTTTTGTTGGCCAGTGATTTCTTTATTTCTTATGAAGGAAACGGAAGCTTGTCTTTACTTGTTATAAGACTCATAGGTAGTTGAATTCTAATTATAGACCTTAAAGGTCCAGTATTAAAGACCAAATTCACTAAATCACTGATGCCTGCCACTACACCGATTCTCTGAGCACATCATTCATTCCAAAAATAGAATGCGGAATCTGCACAGAAAAAAATAAAAAACAATGCTCTTTTCCCTCTTTTTAACATATCTTCAGTTTCAGTTTTATTTCTGGATGTTTTGCATGTTTAGAAATTTAAACCTTCAGGGATCAATTGAAGTCCTGGGTATGAAAATTCTTACTTCATTGTCAGAAAACATGAAACACGCAGCATTGAATAGAATTAATAAGGAGATAGGGATCTGTATCCTTCAGGTACTAAAACAGCACTTGCCTCCTTGGTTGTTCTATAGAATGTTTCACCTTATTTATAAGTACAACTTCAACATTTAGCAATAATAATATTTTAAAACCTGGTATTTCAGTGAGAATGAGAGAAATTCTTTACTTCTCATATTCAAAAGGCATCATAGCTTTACCCGTTAGAAACAAAATGTAAAATCATATAGGTACTTAATTTTACACATTATTTACTTACGTAAGTATTTATAAATATTTTTCTCACTTATGCATTATTAGGTATAACAGAAGCATTGTGTATATCCTTCTGTTGAAAAAGTCTGTTGCTTTGAACACCTCATGGAAATTTCATTTCAGCATTAGGCAGTTTTTGCTCTGCACCTGTGCCTTATTTCTGAACTAGATTTATCAAATAATTTTTTGATACTAGCATGGCATGACATGTATCATGTATCACTGACTACAAAATGAAATAATATTCCGTGGGATCTAGTTAATCCAATTGTGTTTACTTCCTTTTGTCATGGTTTAACCCCAGCTGGCAACTAAGCCCCACCCAGCTGTGTGCTCACTCTCCCCAGTTGGGATGGGCGAGAGATCCGAAAGAGCACAAGAGACAAAACTCATGGGTTGAGATAAAGCCAGTTTAATTGGTAAGGCAAAAGCTGCACACAAGCAAAGCAAAACAAGGAATTAGTTCACTGCTTCTCATCGGCAGGCAAGTGTGCAGCCATCTCCAGGACAGCAGGGATCCAGCACGTGTAACGGTGACTTGGGAAGACAAACGCCGTCACTCTGAGTGTCTTCCCCTTCCTCCTCCTTCACTCAGCTTTTTATTGCTAAGCACAATGTCATATGGTATGGGATATCCCTTTGGTCAGTTAGGGTCAGCTGTCCCAGCTGTGTCACCGCCTAATTCCTTGTGCACCCCCAGCCTACTCGCTGGTGGGGTGGTGTGAGAAGCAGAAGAGGCCTTGACTCTGTGTAAGCACTGCTCAGCAATAGCAAAAACATCCCTGCATTAACAACACTGTTTCCAGCCCAAATCCAAAGCATAGCCCCATACCAGCTACTATAAAGAAAATTAACTCTATTCCAGCCACACCCAGTATGCTTTTAAATATAATCTTGTGTAAAAACTATGAAATAAGGTAAATTGTATGTACATTTATTTACTGGCCTTATATGTTGTCCTTAACAATATTTATTGTGTTTGGACAAGTATTTTTTCCTCAGTGCTGCAACATGCTGAAAGTGAAACTTACTCAAGCTGCCTAATTATAATATCATACCAAATAACATTACTTCTCATAGTCATAACAGCGTTTAGTAATGAATTAACTCCATGGTTCAGGAAAATCTGTAGCTGAGTAGCTCTCTGAAGGTCTTTAGCGAAGAAAGTATGTCTGAATAGATAGAAACAAATTGAAACACCATTGGTCATTCATGTAGAATGATAAATAAATGAAGTTTGCTTAGGATGTAGTTCACTAAAGAATGAATGGAGAGATAGGAATGGTAACTACTTTAAAAAAAACCAACCCGTTTCCAGACTTCAAATGTCAAATGAAACAAAATACTGGAGAAAAGAGGAAAGGTATGTGGAGACATGCACACACAAACACATGCTTGCACTCTGAAAAGGGGAAAGGAATTGTCTTTGTTATAAGAAAATGCCTGCTCCTGTGATCTATTCTAGTCTTTTATTAGTTCAGTCAATATCATACATTCCCATCTGTGTAAAAAGAAATCTTCGGTATACAAATGCCAGAGTGCAAGATTTATCCTTGAGCTCACCTGTGAAATGCCAGCCACCATGTACCCCTTGAAGGGAATACCTTCATAGGAGATCAACTAAAATGTTGACAAGCTTATAGCTAGACTGGGAGATGCAGACAGAGACATGAGCAAGGTGTATCTGTACTACAATCGCAGTGATGAGACATGCTACAGTGAAATATTGAGGTGTTTCATCTTTAAACTATAGCTAGGATGCTTGAGACTTTGATACAAAGGAGCTTGATGTAGGCTACATACTGTGCTCCTCAGTGAGGCAGTGCGAACATACTTCAGTTGACAGGCAAGCACACAATCTAAACATTTATTTTATTTATTTTTATTTATCTTTTCTTCCTTAGACACAAACTTTGTGCAGGAAATAGCGAGAAAATTTTGGTACAGTACAGTAAATTAAAAAGGAGTTAGATCCTGAGAATTATCACATGGCGATCAGAGATATTAATGAAGGGTATATGTGTTTGTGTGTATCCAAATTCATCACACGTTGCTTTTGTAACTAAGCTGCATTACCGTTTTATTCCCTAAGGAAATACAGGGAATACAATAAATATCTTAGATAAATTATCTAATTAAAGGCAAAAAAATGAAGTATTCGGTGATGACCATCCTTTTGCATATGTACATACATGTCCCTCAGATATTCAGAAAAGAGCCTGGCTTTTGTTTTCCTAGCAGCAAGAGCTCAAACCGAGTATCAATTAAAACCAACTTACTGTGTTACAGCTTAGAGATCTCTGTGCCCTTGGGTTATGATAGTTCTTCCCCAAGCAGGATCCTGAGGTCTTTAGGGTTATCTGTGCTGCAGATGTCTCTTCTCTTTGGTACTTGTCTTAATGAGTCTCTCTGGACTTCAATTTCCCATTATTCGATCTCTTCTCAAATTTGGGGCTGCCGGAACAGCTCCTTATCCAGTCTCTTTGCTGAGACTTCCCTCATTGTCTTTCTGCTACTTTCACCTTCATCTGAATGGAGGCACCCCTTGGAAGCCTCTTTTATGGTTCTTTCCCAGACTTGAATTTGGAAATGTCTCTTTTTTACTGTGTTATGCTGCTGCTTCCTTCTACATAGGCAAGTTGATTTCTTACTAATTTTACTCTCAGAAATGGGAATAAGAGGGTTCACATGAGCATGAAAACTTCATTTGACCACTGCAGCTGCAGTTAATTGTCACTTGCCTGTTTGTTTTTGTGTTTTAGCCTTTTCTCTACCACATCAACGTACATCACTCAGTTTTCAAACCTTTTCATAGGATATCATCTTCTTCCCTGTCATCTCGTGTTTTTAGTGAGCTGATACCTTCCTCTAAACTCAGCTTTCTTCTATATGGAAGCATCTAGGCACTTACTGCTGTGCTTACCAGTTTCTGAGATGACAATTCTCATATTACCTTGGTGTTTCTCCACGTTTCTCCTTCAAATCCCTCTTTAAAACTTTCCTTTGCTATGATGCCTACAGATTCTTTTCCCATTTCAGCCCCCAGAGCTAGAGGGATGCTATTCACTTTTTGCTTTCGTTGCTAGAGTGCTTCAAAATCAATCCTAAGGTATTTCTGGAGAGCTTCTTATTCTTGTTTGGAAACTTGAGGTATCTTGTAATTAAGTGGTTTATGCTCTGAGGTGAAAATCAGCCCCACACAGAGAGCAGGCTAAATGTTTATCATTTAAATCCCAGAAATGCATTAAAATGAGCTGAATGACCAATGCTAGAACAAACTTCAATTCTTCATGTTTTAAATGTATGTAAATGCTAGCTTTGGCTACCTACCCAAGAGATTTTGACTACAGATATGTAATTTCAGTAACGTAGATGGATTTTAGGAAACTGTCAGGTTTAGTTACTTTAAAATTATCAGCCTTCTTGAATGCACAGGTGGTAATAATTAGAAGACTGATTTTTATATTTTTTTTTAAAGTAAGAATCTCTCCATCTCATGGATTTGCATTTGACTGAGGTGCAGAGACTAAGGATTTGTTCTACGCTGAGGCAGCAGGAACCTTGCTGAGTGTAGTGAATGATGTATGGACCCCACTCCTGGAGTTTCATAGACTGTTGCTGTTTTAAATAGATGAAAACAAAAGCTATTGCAATCTTATGTTTTAAACTGGACTTTGTTTGTTTCTGAATTTCTCTAAAAGTTTTGCAAACTGAGATAATATTATCTTTTAATTTGATTTAAAGCCCCAAGAAGTCTGCTCAGATGTGTAATGCTGCCTTTTGCTCTGTGAAGAAGTATGTCACTGCAGGGCTGTCTGCTTCCCCATCCACCTCTGCATCCCACCAGGCTCCTGTGGCAGCACCTGGGGATACTCACTACTGCTTGCCTGTTACCTCTAAATTAGCTGGATTTATAGTAGAAAGATGTCACTTGTACAAATTATCCTCTTTGGGTCTCCCTAGATCCAAAGGGCTCTGTTAAATGAAGACTCATCAAGGTGCATAATCTTCCCATTTACTTTTCATCAATTAGACTGTGGACTTTTCGTCTGAATTGTGCTTAAAATTAGCAGAACTAGTAACGGTAGTTACAGGATACTTTAATGATGGCTTTTCATGTGAGCAGAATTCGATTGTATTTTTTAAATAATCCTGTAATTTACTGGCATTCTGCTGTAGACTGAAGACTGCAGTGTTGTATAGGAAAGTTAGTGTTAGTTTTGCTGTCTTTGGTGCAACTTTGCCTTGGAAAATCTGGGTTTGATTTGGGTAGCAAGAATTGTGTTCTATATTGTAGCTGACAATTTGTGTTGCATTACTTGTTTGTGTGATTTGAAGCTGTGCTTGTTTAGTTCATGACTAAATGTAGCAATTAAATGTGAAAAACCAGATTAATTTAGTAAGGTAGATAGACCCTGCTGGTCACCAGCTATGCAGAAGACAATAACAAAATAGATAGCATATTGAGTGTAAGGAAAAAGCAGTGTGAGCTGTGGTTCTTGTTCCCCAATCAGTGGCAAAGGAGGCCTCGTTAGCTCCTGATGTCTCACACAAAGAACTGGAAAATCAATGGTAACAAATGCATAGCACATACTAAAATTATGCTAAAGGAGTTTTAAAGTGAGTTTTAAAAATAATTTCCATACCCTAAGAAAGTAACAGAATAGACCCCAACTGCAAAATTTAAGCATGCTGAAACCCAACAGTTTGGTTTGGACCTGCTCTTCAAGAGAATGGTTTTGAATGTGAAATGAGATAAAAACTTGGCCGATGTAGTAGCATACAGAGGGTGCATCTATGAGCAAGACATTATGTTGTCTGTATATATTAGTTTCCGACTTACTCTCATGGTTTAATACAGCTCATATATAAGCAGGAACAGTTTTGTATATGTGTTGTTTATTCAGTCACCATGCAAACTTTAAAATAGATCGTAGCCAACCTGGAAAGGTACATAGAAGTGAATGCCCATATTTTCAAGAGTAGGACTGAGACCCAAGGTTGTAAAATAAACCACAAACATGCACCCAAGTTGAAACAGAAAAAAAAAGACTTTTGCATACCCTAGGCACAATCAGGATTTATGGCACTTTGAAGATGAAAGCAGATACAAGAAAAGTTAATACTTTTCACTCTTTTTATCCCTTTAATTTTTATTTCTCTGTAGACTTGTAAGCCAAGACAAAACACTTCACTTTTCTCTCAGACTGCTCTGAGAGAAAAAGAAATATCAGATTTTTGACCATGGATGTTTCAGTATGATGTATGGTTCACATAGCAGTTATGAGAATTACTGAAGTATTTTTAGAGGATGAATCTGAATATATACACTGGCTTTCATTTCCAACGGAGTGTGGATATGTTTAATGTGGCTTGATTTCCGTCTTGAATTAGCCATAACTTGAGTGAGTTTGTTGTGCAGAGTGGCACTATCTCTTTAGCTTTATTATTTGGATTGACTAAAAGTGATTTTTTTTTTCAGAAAAAAATATTTTGCAACTCTTACTCAATTTTTAACTTAATGTTAATTGTGTAAAGTTTTAGACCTCTATCTTAAGGGTGGAATTAAATAGCCCTGTAATGGTGTGTGTCTCTCCAGTCACTGTAAAGAAAGCTTTTAGCTGACTGTCTGGCTGAGTTTACCACAGAGCTGGCTTTGCAACATGCATGGTCTGAGGACATCATTGAGCCAGGCTTAGTATGAAGAGCTGTCTTGTATTAGACCAGATTTGTAGAGAAAATATTCAAGCCCTTCCTCGGATCTGAAGTACAAGCACTTTTCTATGTTATGCTTACAATTGTTTAGTCTGAATATCTGACTTTTAAATATCTGTCGCCTTGTTAGGAGCCATGAATAGGGCTGCAAAGTCTACTCTAAAAATGGCAGAGAAAGGAAATATTGTCTTGGGAATTAAAATGTGTTAAGTGTCCCTGAAAATATGAAAAATCTTGATGAGATTTAATCCAAATGTATATTAGATTGGCTTGGGAAAGGGTTTAATCTCTTGTTGCAGTTTCATTGAGTAGAAAATTAAATAGCTGCTGGATGCAGCAGACAGGTGCTTGCAGAAAGTCTGCTTTTGCACATTATCACATACCAATTAACACTCGATTGTGGCAGCACTTTCCATCCTCTCCGTACTCCCCGGTTTCTAAGTGATCCCCACAAAATTCAGTTATGCAAGCAAGACTTGCTCTACTCTGCCTTTTTAGAGGCAGGGGCTTGAAAGAAGCTGAAGGAAATGACTGCATATAAGAATACATTCTGTAGGCTGGATTAAAATGCAAGCAGGGTGTTCCCTGATAAAAGAAGATGTTTGTTTGTACAGAACAGGGATTTGACTGCTATTTAAGACACTTCTGCAACTATTTCTTTATGTCACCTTCCCACCTTGTCAGACACATGCGTAGCAAAACTTGAGAGGTGTGGTTTACCCCTTGTCTTTGACCAAAGGCAGAGACAGTCTTTGTGGAAGAATGCAAAGGCCATTAGGCACAGACCTATTCTCTGTTGTAAGCCAAAAAGGACTGACTGCTCTTTTTAATTTGAGTCAACTAAAGTGAAATTAGGCTTCCTGAGGTTTTTGTTTGTCTTCATTGAGCAGAGTCCAGGACTGGAGATGAAATTCCTACAAGAAGTGTGGCCATATCCCAGGGTGAAGCTCCTGTCATTTTTATTTTTTAAAAATGAGTGTTCATAGGATCTTGAAATCATAGTATTTAAGGATTAGATTTTATCCTTAAATATTTTTTATTAATTAATCCTTAAGATATTTATCAGCAACCAGATTAATTAATAAAAAAATATAGAAGAATATAGGAGTATCTTTCTACATCTTCCAAAGATCAGTATTGGCATATCCTGAATTTCTCTGCAATCCATATTTAATGCATCTTCCTTGCACCATTTCCTCTGCCTACTAATGTAATTCTGTGTGCATTGTATTTGAAAGCTGTGGTCTTCAGACTTCTAGCAGGTAGGTGTTTGTGTGCATACATGTGCTCCCAATGCTTCTGTTTTAATTGCAGTCCCTTTCCCCTGCAATGCTGCGTTGCTGACAGCAGGATCAGGTGGTGATGCTGGGCAGTGCTGTTACTGCAGGACTCCTGACTGTAACGCCTGCGTGGAGTCTCTAGGCTGACTCTGTCAAAAAGATAAATTTTTAAAGTTGTATCAATACCTCCCAAGTTCTGCAGAGGCATTTATGGAGGATGTGTGAGGTTGTATCTATCTATGGCGAAACTCATTAGCCAAGGAGAGGGGATCCAGCAGTTTTGTCTTGAAAGTGGTCTTGCATACAGATTTTCTCATGGCCTGCTACTAAGTAGTAGTACTATTGCACCTACACTGCATCCTTTATGCAGAGCACCACATAATGTTTCATAACAAGTATCAATTAAAACTTAAGGGATGTTTTAAAGGAAGGATTTATGGAAGAGAATTGACCTGTAGACATGAGGGGGAAAGAAACTACAGTATGCAGAGGAGCAGAACTAAAAGTACAACTTCTAACTGCAAAGGAGTTTTTCATCCTTGCAGGGGTGGGGAAGACCCCTGTTTAAGAATAATAAGTAAATTGCTTTTAGGAAAAAATGTGATTTATGGATGCCAGGGACTCTTATACCCTGCTGCTAATGTGGCATCACATTTTGCACAAAGTATAGACGCAAATAGATGTTTATGTTTATGAATACAATATGGGCTCTTGCGTACCAAAAGAAGGCAGCTCATAGTCATTAGACATCAGAAAATCACAAAAAACATTAATTCATGAATTTCTTTACTTAGAAAATAAGTCAGTCTCCCCTGTGTTACATCACCAGTCCATATATGCATATCTTGCTTATCTTCAGCTTCCTGACAGTTATTAACTACAACAAAAAAAATGCTAAGTATAGAGGCATGTACATAAGATTTTCCCAGCATGTTTGTAGTATCACTTTAGGATATGAAATGTGTTCTTGTGTTCTGCCTTACCTATATACATGGAAAATATTTCTCCTGCATGAGGAAGGAAAAGCATTGAAAAATGACTGCCTGCATGCACACACAAGTGGTTTCTTAAAGATTCTAATCAATCACTGTTGCTGCTTTTCCTCTGCTCCTCCATGGTAATAAGAGCTACCACATTGCTTTTGTCATGCTAGCTCAGTGCATTTAGACATTCAAATGCATCATTCTCTCATAAAATATGAGTAAGCAGAAGTATATCTCGGATTATAGTGCTGGAAATATGTGTTGGAATTCTTCGCCTCTCATGCAGGTTTTTTACTGGATGCCATACTGTTGCTTTGCTGACGTTGAAATTTGTTCCACCATTTCGCTATGCATGGTTCAGACCTTGCTTTTTAGCTTCCTGTCTTTATGCAAGTCTGTGTCCTAATCATTCAGATCACGGAGAGCTGTTGTTCCCAGCACCTCTGTCTGTGGCACCTTTGAAAATGTTACCTTCTCTCTCTTCTAAATGTGGGGTTTTTTGGTAAGTTAGAGACCACATGTGAATAAAAGAGTATAACTTCACAGAGATTAGACTACTGCAAAATCTCCTCTGTTGCTCCCCTCGAACTGGAGCATCTGTATGCAATTGGCAATGCAGAGTTGCATATAAAATATCAATTAATCTGTCCAAATCTCTAGACTTGATAGAAGAACTGGTATGTTTTTAGGTACAATATTCGACCATAGTTGGGAGTTGTGTAATCCACTTGCACATAGAATATTAGGTGCTGAATCAAAATATTTCAGTCATATATTTTGAACCTGCAAGACACAGTTCACCTCTGATGTCAGCTAGGACTTCAGCGAGATGGCAACCACTTTCACCATGTCAGAAATTTGATTTTATGGAGGTGAAAATGTTGTCAACCAAGAAGCTGGAATTAGGCTACTGTTGTCAGGTATGGTGAATTTAGAGATAACAGGAATGTTAATAAGGTTTCTTTGTGATGGAGATTTTTAGCAGTGCATGCAGAGGCAGAAAACATCAAATTATTTTCCTTATAGGAAGCCCTTGAGTATGCTGTTAGCATCAAATGTTAACAACATTTAGTCGTCAGTGACCTGCTCAGTGCTTGAATTGGTGACCTGAAGGAGATAAGACTTATTACCAATCCACTGAAATAATCTTGTCCGCACTTACAGTAAATTTTCAGCTCTGGTACATTAAGAAAAATCACTGCTGTGTGGCCATCAAACTCATACATCCTCTTGCATGATGGTCTGTGATGACTGTGTCTCAGCCTGCAAAATGAAGTGTTGGAAAGCTCACACCAGCTATCGAGAGCTCATCTCCTCAGACGGCCGTGCCTGCTTGTGTAGCGGTGCACGTGTTGGTGCCTGCCGCCAGACAGACCTGTTCAAATCTTATAAATTTTGCAATTGTCTCACCCTCTAGTGGCTTGTCTGGGAAACAAGATGTAAATGATGGTCACATTTGAGTGCGGGTACTTAAATTCTAGGATGCCATTCCCTGTATTTTCAGCTGACAACTACAGTGTGGAGGTACTCACAAACTACAGCGTAGTGACTAATTTCAGTCTTTGTGAAATTCAGATGCTGTCCGCTACTCTGAAGATGTTGATTACAGAGGCTGTCAGGTAGAGCAGACTTTCCCAATGTTTTTCACGGTCTATATAAGCCACGCAGATCATGACAGTTTGTAAGGGTGATGGTTTGATATTATTCATATCTAACATAATATCATTTTAGTATGAATCTGAGTCCTGTGTTATTGAAATCAGACTATGAATTTTATTTTCAGAGAGGCATATACACTATGTAGTCAAGTGACACAGTGTCAGTGTGAAGAAGTGTGCTTAGTTTGTTAGTTGTTTGCACAGCTTCTTTATTTTATTTTAGGTCTGTCTTTTCATGCTGATAGAGAAAAATTATCTTTAAAGGTTTTGGAGGTTCTATTTTTTTACTTGTAAAATCTATATGTACGTCTGAATAGCAATACCTGATCAAAAGAATAAACAAAAGCATGTGTGTAGACAGGGTATTGACTCTTCACTGCTGCAGACTCTCTCTCGGCATTAAAAAAAAGAGGGAGTCTTTAGTACCTACAGTGAATGGAGATGTAACATTTAATACCTGATGGCAGGTGAAAATCAAGTTGTTGATGGAATTACAGAGATTTTGAAGTATGGATCTATTTTATGCTGATAGGTTTTTTTGCCAGAAACATAAACTGTGCGACAACTTTGCTGAAAATACGTTATTCATGGTGCAAGCAAAACTAGTATAATACTAAAAAGCTAATAATAAAGCTAGTATAATAGAGTAATTAAGATCTATTATTTGTTTTCAGCATTGTTCCACTACTACTGTTGCATTATCAATTTAGGTGGTGGTTTCTTGGGGTATCAGGAGTGGGTCGACTGAAAAAAATTCATTAGTTAAACCTCATTGTCCTGCACACAAGAAAATCTCAAATTGTTTAGATTAACAATTAACAGAATGTTATCAGATTTCAGACTGTTGAAATTATTGCAATACCACTTTCCCAAAATTTCTGTAACTGATGTTCTTTATTTGTTTCCATTGATGCTTTGGGTCAATCTAGGACATGTCAATTTAGGGGCTGGAGCACCACTCCTGTGAACACAGGCTGAGAGTTGGGGTTGTTCAGCCTGGAGAAGAGGAGGCTCCAGGGACAACCTTATAGCAGCCTTACAGCACTTAAAGGGGGCCTACAGGAAAGATGAAGGAGACTCTTTATCAAGGAGTGTAGTGATAAGACAAGGCGTAGTGGTTTTAAACTGAAAGAAGGTAGATTTAGATTAGATATTAGGAAGAAATTCTTCACTATGAGGATGGTGGGACACTGGCACAGGTTGCCCAGGGAAGTTGTGGATGCCCCCTCCCTGGAAGTGTTCAAGGCCAGGCTGGACAGAGCTTTGGGCAAACTGGCCTGGTGGGAGGTGTCCCTGCCCATGGCAGGGGGATTGGACTGGATGAGCTTTAAGATCCCTTCCAACCCAAACTATTCTGTGATTCTGTGTTTCCTGTTGATAGCTACTTACCTTTAACAGTGCAGGTATTTAGGAAAGTAAACAGATAGATTTTGAAGTCCAGAGACAAAATGCCATGAGGTTGTAAAGTTGGGCACTCTTT
>NW_010167322.1:53585-59606 GCF_000695765.1 Mesitornis unicolor
TCCAGATAAATATCATCATTTCTATCTTCTATACTCTTTCTTCAACTCTCAACTCCTCACAGATAATTCTAGGATAATCTTTTGCACTAATCAGATAAACAAATGAATGTTTTAACTTCCTGCAGGAACTGTTCATGAAAGTCAGAGGTTTGTTCTACTTTTGTTGGGAATTACTGCAAGGAAGTAGTGGAGAAACACACATTAAGATGAGCAACTACCTGTAGCAACATAAAGGATAAGCAAAAGTTGCTGTGTATTGCAGAAGACAATGATGTTTGAAATATTAGCATTCAGCATTCATTGGTTCTGAATACTGCTGCGTCAAAGGTCTGAGCCTTAGTTTTAAGGAGGCCTAAGGTCTATGAATCAGCCAGTATGGAATTATTTGCTTTTTCACTCCCTTTACTTAGAAATCTCTCTGCTGGAGGTTTTTGGGTAGAAGCAGCACAAATTAGATTGTGAAATGAGTTGCCATGTGTTCTCTTATGGCAGATCATGACAGTTGCAAATGAGATGTGAATTTTCAAAAGCAGTAAGTGATGCTAGAAAAGAAGCAGAGGAGGAAATGTCTTCATCTGAGAGGATTGATATTTAGAATAGGGTAACTGGTTTCTGCCTCTGGCATGAGTTTAAGACCATGAGTGCTCTAAAAGCAAGATACGTGTTCAGGATTTGTTCTTGTTGTTTGTTTATTTCTTAGTAGTGGAGGTGTGGTAACCAGAGCTTCCCTGAATGATTCAGGTGCTTTCCCAAGATCTGGTGATACACTCTGTCTATTTGCATCACAAATTCAAATGTAGTACACATAGAGTAATTATTCTGCCTGTAAAGAACTTGATTAATCTTTGTGTCTGCACATAGCAAAAGATCTGCTTCAGCTCAGCTTTGTTTGTATTACACCAGAAGACATATATTTTATTTGGGCATAGGGAGGCCCCTATTATGGAAAATGTACAAGTGACTGAAATTGGTGGGTCATAAATTTTAGATGGAAGTAAGCTATTCACAGGTAGAATTCCTTGGAAATGCTGTCTTTTCAAGGGTGGCTTTTGGATGAGTATGTGTGAAAGGGTGTTGACTGACAGGTCCCATTCTCTCAAGTTGGTCTAACTAGATGAGACAGGCAAGAGGAAAAGGAAAAAAAAGCCAAAAGCAAAGGCGTAAGTTGCTGGTAAGGGAAACTTGCTCTGGGAAGCAAAACTGCAGTGGCAGAGCTTGTAGAGAGGTAACACGAGAGTTTGCAGGTTCAGGATGAGGGAACTTGGAAGAGATGGAAGAACCTCTGTGGTAGTTGATACAGCATCCTTAGAGCAAAAGTGGGACCTAAATCAGACAAATCTGCCTGAAAGGGCATGAGGAGACAGGCAGGCAGAGAGTGAGTGAATTCACTGGAAGGAAGATCGGGAGGGCAAAGGCTTAAAGGAGACAAAAGGAAGGAAAGGAGAGAAAAGAAGGATGGAGGGAGGGAAGAAAAAGGGAGGACAGAAGGAAGGAAAGTGGGAAGAGAAGGAGAGAGGGAGGGAGAGAGGGAGGAAGAGAGGAAGGAAGGAGCAAGAGAGCTGGGGAGGGAGGGAAAACACAATTACAGAAATAAAGAAAACATGTTACAGCCAACTTGAGAAAAAGGATAGAGTGGTCGAAGACACTTCGTTTGACATAGTAGATTCGATAGATTTGTTTGAGATTTTGTTCAACATTCTTTGATTCGACAACACTGAAAAACTACCAAATACTTGCAAAATATCTCAAGTATTTTGCCTTTTTGTCACTTATTTCAATACAGTACCTCAGGCCCTGATGCTTTGTGATGAGAAATTCTGTTTCATCTTATGTCTGTGGAATCTGTTATATTTATCTGTTAATTTTTTTTCACCTATGAGAAATTGTGTAGTTATAACTTGCTGTTCACTAAGCTCGCAATGTGATAGTCTCATCACCAATCCCTTGTCTTCTCTCGTGGCACAAAAGGAGTAATAACACAAAAACAAGGGCAGAATTTCAGAAGAGCTGGTGACTCAATGACTGTTAGGCATATTCATCTATATGCTCTTTTTCAAAATTTAGCATATTTTGCTAAATCAGACCTTAAGGCGTTAAAAGCTGGAATCTTGCTTTCCTTGGTTTTTCAAAAAGGACATAGAAAACTTGAGTATTGCTTGAAAGTGATTATAACTCTCTTTTTAAACTTAATCCTAATTTCAGAAGATGGGAAATGCCACATCTTTGAGTAACACCATTCTATTAGATTTTGTTACTGTTAATCTAAAGATTTTTCTAAGTAACTACTAAATTAATGAGACTAATTCAGTATTCAGGGAAATGAATTGCTACTGAAAATAATATATGCTGATGTAAGCTCTTTACTTAATAAGCCAGATTCTGCTTACACTTAGAGGGGAAACTGGAGCTCAGATAGTTTATGATGTGCTTGATTTTTTTTTATATATTTTTTTTTTTTTTTACTCTGGAGGCTGGATTTTTGAAAGAGACTCAACAGTTTCACAGATCAACATGTAACCTGTATTCACTTGCTTGAAAGTTGAATTGGATGCTACCTCTGTAGGAAACCCAAAGTTCAGAGTTTAGTTTTGTTTGATGAGATTGCATTCATTTCTTTCGGACTGTCATAAAATCAGAAAAACAAAAGAGCCCATGAAGCCAACACAAAGAAAGTGCTGTGTGTGTTAGTTAATTAAATAGGAATGCAATTATAAGTTAATATCTGATCTGGAAGCATTATATTGCTAAGTGATCCAGTATTAAGGCCTGCAGTTCCATCTTCTGGACTAAACAGAGTTGGATTACAAAATGAAATGTCACTTCTGAAAATTGCCCTTGATATTTTAGCATGTATTAAGAGTTGTAAAATTTCAGCTATTGTATAAAAGATGTAGGAAAAGACTTCTACTCTCTTTTATGAAGGGCACATATTTTATAGTAAAACCTGGTATGATAAACTATATGTAATTTAAAGACCATGAGTGGTAGGGTTTTTTAAAAACTATTTTTTGTAGCTTCAGTGCCATGTAGGAGTAGCAATCCTTTTGGCTGTGGGATACTTGAGAAAAAACAAGTAAGATTTACGGATTGCTGAACTTCATATGTTTTGATTTGGTTTGATTTGGTTTTTTTAATACTTTGAACAATGCATAAAGTTGTCAGTCCCAGAAGTTTCAGCTGCAGCATATGACAATTTTCAGTTCCACCTTATAACATGCAGTTAAAGCCATTCTGAATGGATTTTGCCAGGCACTAAGCAGTTGTTGACATAAATCTATTAGATCCAGAAATCTAAGCAGGTGGGTCATTCCATAATATGACTCCCAAATCATAATAAAATGAAAAGTTTCTCCAAAGATTTGACCCAATTTTTTCATTCTGGACAATTAATATTTAGTCCAAATAAGGAAGCAAGTCAATCACTGCTATTCCATGTCCCACACCATATGTACAAGCATGCATTTTTACTGTGTATTACCTTCCAGCATCCCAACCAGACTGCTACAATGGGCAGAGCTCATAAAGGCTGCGGGAACAACAGGCTCCCACTTTCCTTTGGCGCGGACTCGTGGCAGAAGAGCTAGAGTGCAGTGTCTAGAGGGGCTGGAGTAGTTGTTGAATCAAGGTTTTGCCAGCCTGTACAAAGTGAACTCTGCAATTTCCAGTTTCTATTCTGTCTTCCAGTAGAAATCTGTGTATTTACTTACACAATAGGATTTATTTTGACACAGGTATAGTTTATCGCTCTCTATGGGGCCAGGTTCAGCGAATCACTCCAGCAGAAAGGAGGCACTTTGTCACTTGCAATCAGACAAACCTTAGCTAGAGTTAAATCGTTTGCAGTCTGAAGATTTTGTTAGGTTTGTCCTGGGGCTAACTGTGGTAATGCTGAATATAAAACTCTGGAAGAGTTCTGATTTTGAACCTATTCTAGATTACATAATGGAGCCTATTTTATATGCCCCAAACAGTTAAATATCAAAACACCTTTGTCTTTTAGGAGTAATTTCTTCCAGATTTAATAAGAATTAAAATTGATTTTCTGAATGACTTTGTATATTATGTGTTCTGGCATTAAAAAATGGAAGGGAACCTTACAGTAGAAATTACTATAGAGCCTGATAACACTTGGAAGTTATTAATAGATCTGTTTAGGGAAGAAAAAGATGCCCATTGTTTTATTGTCAAGAAATGCATTACAATAGGAGATGCTTAGGGAGAAGTAAGTTCCAGGAGAGACACAGAGAATCGAGAAACAACAATGCACATTTTTCTAAAAGGTAATAGGAGCTGCCCCCTACCTAGGAATGAATGGTTTGTGGAGACTTGGTGAGTTTTAAGAGCTGGCCTTGTCAATAATGCTCCTTGAACTTGATTCATCATCATTTGGTCTCTTCTATTTCCCCTCCAGTCCCTGTTCCTGCTGTGCTGGCTAGCTTGCAGCCTTTCTCTTACTTGCTCTTGTCCCCTCCTTGAAGCCTCCCAGAGTGCCAGCTCTCTGCTTGCTTGGGATTCAGCTGTGCTGTAGACCTTTGCTAATAGGTATGGTAATCAGGGTAGAAAGGAAAAGGAGAATCAGCCTTCTTATGAGACTAACACATGAATACATTAATTTGAAAGGTACCTACAGGCACATCGTGTGTCATTTATGGGGTTGCTATTAGATCTTGCGTGAGTTTTCAGGATATCACATATCAATTTGTATTAACCATAGGACTTGTTATGTAAGTGGTGAGCGAGGTTATCTCGTGACAGCATCACAAGTAACACACTTCATGACTCTGTGCTCGTGCAATATCACCTCTTACTTTAAGAATGCACAAACACAGAGGGCTCGTAAGAGACAGAGGAATTTTTTTCTCAAGCACATAATGATATGCAAATATCACAGGATCAAAGGTAAGTCAAAGAAAAATGGCACTGAGTAGGATAAGTCAGCTCAGCTAGCAGCCTAACTACATGACAGACCCACAGGCAACTTCAGAGCTGTCAGCTTCACTGCCTGTGGAGCCCACCAAGGGGCCAGATGCTGCTGCTGGATGAATATTTTCAGCAGCTTGGCATCTGGACTCTGTGATGGCCTGCGTGTCGTGTCGGAGTGGGAGCTTTCACTGTGCTGCTGGGGACAGGCACACAGGAAAATGGATTTGCTGAGGTTAATGGTAATTAAAAATAAATTGTCATTACTGTTTTTAAGCCAAGTTCTACCTGCCAGTTATTAAAAAGCAAAAACACCTCAAAAAAACCAAACCTGAAGCTTTGCTTTATTTAAAAGGACACGTTTAAATTATACATATTTGCTGTAGATTTTGATGGTGCTGTATTGAACAAAAGTGGGAAGCATATCAGTATACATGTATATACATATATAAACTCCACACCAAATAGGGAGTTACATGCATGATACCCGTTTTTTCAGCCCTGTATCATATTCAGCCAAGGCACTAAATTTAATTTATCTGCTCTGAGAACTGATGTTAATGAAACTCATGAAAAAATGTTCCTCATTTAATTCATCTGGTTAGTGGGTCCCAGCACATTGCAAGTGAAAGCTACTCTTGTTTACTGAGGTAGTGTTATACATGATGCTCTAATGCTGTTATAGTTAGGACAATTTTAGCCCCCATCTGTTAATTAGCAAAAATCACTAGAAACGGGGATTTTTGTTTTTCATTTTTTTAAGACTGAAGATACTTTTTGGATTTTTAACAATTAGAAAAATAGTGATCAAGTGTTATGTATATGAGATATATCTTTAGATATCCTCTTGACTGGCTGGCCTGAAATTGAAGAAGTACTTCAAAGAGAAAATTAAAAGTGTTTGATTTACTTTTGTAAATCTTGGCTTGGAGGTAAAAAAAAAAAAAGAGACAGATTGTTGAGGGTAGTTTTCTTCATATGTGTTTTCTTGGTTTTGTTTTGTTTTAAACACAATACATCAGCTGGTAGAATCAATCAAGAACAAACCAAGGCAGTTTCTGGTCTTAGGAGAGCTCCTGCCATCCCTGTTCTGGTGTAGGG